>NW_025780407.1:0-49320 GCF_021130785.1 Homalodisca vitripennis | reverse complement strand
TTGGCTTAGTTTATACTCGTATGTGGATTGTAGTGCCTGATAACTTTATCGGCAATTGTAAGTGTTTATTTTTTAAATTAATAACGTCATTAGCGCGCTGCGTGAATTCTACAGAAATTAACAGATACATACCTTTAACCATGCCACCTTTGTATAACCACGCCTTTACAGTTTGAATAGAAGATAACTTACCATCCAAACGAGATATAGCTTTGAGAATTTATTACTGAAAGAAAATATATATATTCATTCTTTCAAGTAACAGTTACGTCCTCGTTACTTTTTCCCAGGAAATTTCTGTTTTTAAGAGGAAATCATATACTTCTCGCGTCATTGAATCCTACTATTAATTTGAATATTGAAAGGAATTGATACTTTTTTTTAAAGTCTGATTAATTCGTAATGAGTGTCATTATTTTTTTTTACCAAAACGTTTTTTCCCTTTGCCTGAAATGACGCGCCGCGACACAACAGGAAGTGCCGATATTGACAGTCTCCCCAGTCTTTTCACGGTCTCTAGTGCGTGCGACATGTGGTTGTGGAGTGGTGTGACTTTTTTTATTCTGTCTTAAAGTCTAGACTTTTGGCCTTACGATTTTTTAAGCACAACAAATTGTGTAGTCAAATAAAGTTAGGACGTTGTGAGTTAATCTTCCATATATTTTTAATATTAAAACCTTAAAATTGTGAGTATTATTACTATATATTTTTAAAATGTAACTTAGGAGGAGCGTAGCTTTCAATTCTTGAATATTTTTTGTTAACATATTTACGATGTGAAAGTCTATTTAATTGGTTTGCCTGCCATCCTGGATTAAATTTTGTTTGTCAAGTAAAGTTATACGTAGTGAATTAATCACTACAGTTAGACTAATTTTAAAATTTTTTAAACTCTCGATATGCTTTTCTCTATGTTTTTAGAGTTTTTGCATATCCTGAGAAATAGCATATATTATAATCCTTGAAAAGTTGTGTAATTAAAAAAATACAGCTGTAATAAAGACCCGTAAATTGGTTGTCCTGGCATGGTTGAGAAAATTGCTGAATAACTGAAGCAAAACTTTTATGTTTTAACACATCATTTTATAGGGTTGCACTTCCTTGTTGAGGCTAACAAGAACCTCTGATCCTTAGGGAATGAATCCCGCCAACTCCAACAGTCATCTCCCGCAGTAGACTAGACCTATCGAATTACCCTTGCACCCCAGAATCCCGGCATTTGCTGTCAGTGATGTGCCGCTCCTGAACATCCATAGAGTCACCCAGATTTAAGTCCATACATAGGGTTTTTGCTCTGCTCAGTGGTAGGTTGAACTAGAAGGTATAAATCAGTCAGAATTGATCCCTGCTGGAATGTTTACCTACGGTAATAACCCATAAAATATGCTAGAAGGAATCTCTTCCCTTGGATTGTTGCGTAACGTAAAGTATTGTCACGTCCCGTTTAGAATTAATGAAAGCTTTCAAGGCAAATCCGGATCAGATTTGTTTTCACTTAAATATGCGAGAGATTAAGCATCCAACTCTTGCTAAGTGTTTGCGATTTCAACATTGATAGTACCGTACTTTATATATTAGAATGACGTCATATTACTATTTCTCACGAAAACGGCAGTTAATGTTGTATACATCATCGTATATATATATATATATATATATATATATATATATATATATATTATTTTGATATATTAACTCATGTATTTTTGTATTTACCACAACATTTTACATGGTTGTTGTAAAAGTTCTGGTGTGCAAGTAATAATTCTAAATACATTCAGCATGAAGTAATGGAATTTCGCAGCTTTGTTTTTAACCGTAAATACACTTCAAAAATTTCTACAATTGAGTTCAGTAAGCATAAAGTTGCAGTTTAGAGTAAAAAATGACTTTATTTAAGCACTTGGTATATAATTATAACGTTAATATTTTATGGGTAATTATTATTACACACAAAAATATGTAGTAATGGTGCAAAAAAACTGATAAATTGAACTAGAGCTTATTTCCTTACAAATTTGTTTAATTTAATTTTGAAAATTGGAAGCGATTTTACTGTTGTACTTAAGATTATACTTATCATACTGATAATATTATGATACGTAATATTAATAACTTAATAAATAACTTCATCTCTACTGTTACATTTAAACTACATAGCACAAATTGTAGTTTAAAGCTAAGGCAAAGGTTTTATATATATTCAATAAGCACTACTGTTTGCGAGACCTGATTAACCGAAAATTATTTGTAATAATGACGTTATAATTCATAGTGTAACAATTATTTATTTACGATAGATGCATTAAAAAGGAAGTCAGCTTTCAAGCGTTTGCCATCGTTGCCTGTTTCAAAAACATACAAACAATACGTTTTAAGGATTTAAATCTATATTCTTCGATAGGTTTCAAAAACTAGTATAAAAAATAAACTGCATAAATTATTTAAAAAAACTTGATCGTACACTATGTGTAGGTTATCTAAAGTGATCGAAGCAATAATGTTATATTCAAATGTGTTTCCCAGTGCACGGTATTCTGTAAATATTTTCGAACGCCTGATGAAGAGAATAGAGTCGAATCCTCGAAACGCCGTGTTCCATTTTTTGACGTTATAATAATAGAAATTCCTTTTAGTACAATGAAAGTATGACTTTGACTTTTTATTTATCTTGTTACTTCTTATCACCCACAACAATACACGCATTCCATTTTAATATTGCTGGAACGCCCAATGAAGACACTTTTTAAACTCGCTGGAGTGAGGTGGCGAATAAGAATTCCAGAGATATGCGACTCTTATTGAACATATCCCTGTCTCTGGGAATATCTTCTGAATAATCAATTATCCAACTCTGTAACCAGGTAGAACTAATCATTTGCAATTAGATAGTATAAATATTCAAACAAAATTGTTATAAAATATAAGTAATAAAGATGAGTAACTGAAGATTTTCCTTTTATTTGACGTTCATCCATCCCTTATTAACCACACCACAATACTAGCATCTTTTATTTTATATAAAAATAAAAACCAGTAAAAACATAACATTAAGTTTGAGCAGGCAAAAATTCGTTGGATAACGTAGGGTAACTACGGTTATCAATGCGTACCGTATAATTTAACTATTTACTAGCTGAAGCGAAACATTCTTTTCATCCTGAAGCACATCCCAGGATACCCCATTTATAATTGTACTTGTCCTGGTACTTATGGAAATATTGTAAGTCTATACAGTAAGCATTATCTAATAGCTGATATTAAGTGAAAGAAAGAACTTTATCCTGCTATCTTCGCCTCCAGCAAACCCATGTTTAATTTCATATATATCCGAATGAATAATATGCATATCCTAATGTATTTTCTTATTTTCGATTCTTTAACAATTTATTGAATGACGTGTGCAAAAGTCCGATTTTCTCCAAAAGATATTTTAAAAGGTGTTTCTATTTTAGTTAATTGACGTTGGAATTGAAAAAATGTATTAATAATTCCACAATACAAAATAGTAGCTATAAAATAATAATATGACTACAACAATTTTACGAAATAAAATGATATTTTAAGAAATGTTTTACTGCACAAAAGAAAAATTAGTAACTGCATTTTTTACGTTACACGGTTTTTTATATCACTTAAGTAACCCATTTTTGTGTGTAAAATAATATACAAAATGGACTGTCATCCTCATATTAGTTAGGGTTTTTACTGATTTTTTAACGCACATTTTGTGAGTTTGCTTCATCCTTAATAATAACTATTACTTAATTACTTTAAAATGCTTAAAAGTGTACATATCTGTTAAATGATGATTTACATGTAGATGATCTTTAACTTGTGTTAGAGAATGATCAGCATACATTAGGAGAGTAATATATATTTCTGTATTACAGAGGCCTGCCCTTACATGAAACCAGGACATCGGTTCCTGGATCAGTTCCAACTTCTCAGGTTTAACTGCTAAGCTTTTAGTTCCCTCAGGCCAGAGATATAGTTTTTCAACATCTGATTTAAGTATTCAACTCTTGAAAGATAACAATCATTTCGCCACTCTAAATCACTGACATGGTTACAGTTTCAATCACTGATTAACGAGTCACTGAAAGTGAGTTTCACAAAAAACCAATTAATGCATAATAGAAAAAACATGAAAGTTTAGTTCCATTTAAGAAACGTACCTCCAAACTAAATAAATAAAATGCTACGAAAACAGATGTTTTTATACTAATTTTGTCCCTAAATCCATATCTTGTTTTCGAAATTATCTTTTCCTTCGACTTTAAATAGTCATTTTTGTTTTTATTATTTTGAATGTTGTAAATATCAAATATAAAGTTTTTCAAATTTAAAATACACTTCAAAAAAATTGTGCATAATTTTGTGAAAATGTTTTGAAAAGTTGACTAAAATAATGAAAAAAACATTTGGCTTGCGGCTTAGAATATTAAAAAACTCAATTTTTCATGTATATTTAAAGATATATAAAAGATATAAATTATGTTAATTTCTAAAGTAAAGTTTGGGTGTTAGATGGAACGAATACAGTTAGTGTTACGAGTAATAATATGTTAAATAAGTTGGTGATAGGCTTATGCACGTGTACCGTAAATTAGTTAATTAAATTTCATACAATGTAAATTTCGCAACCTAATCAGCCAGTATAATATAATATTATTTTACATCCAATGTTCCGGAAAAACTAAATTATTGGGCGGAGTAACTACCTAATTGGCACGCGTATGAATTTTTTCTTCTAACCCTTTGTAGCAGCCCAACTACGTAACCGATTAGACCTCGCGCGCTTTGTCCGTAAGTAAAATTTATCTTTTCGTATTATTAAATTAGCCCTTTGATGCCAAACGTATAAAATGAATGTAACGTAAAGTAAAGATGTGATTTGTAAAGTAACTTACCCTTGAAGATCTTTTATTTGCTTGATGGAGATAGATAAAAGGTTGTGGCGTCGTCCTTATGGCGACGAGCACGTTGTTATAAATAGTAATTTGTATCATTAAATGGCTAATACCGTCGCGAATTTGTTTTAGGCGAGTTTACGTAGCTGATGTATCTCACGTGTTGTTTGAATAGATGGCTACCACTTCCCAACTTCTACCTCCTCTTCTAGAAGTAACCGTTCTTAGACTACAAGCTTCAACGTCTCGTGCCAAGACGCCGATACCCGGGTTGTGAGCCTACCTATTGTGAAGGGAAGTGAAATATTATTGTTTTTGTAAAGTAAAACGTCGTACGCATAATTCAATAGAACATTGGATATTTTAAGGCCCACCTAGAAGATATACTTTTAGTTATTACATTCTAATTGGCAGCAACGTGGCAGTGCATAACTTTTCCTTTACCATCTAAAAGTGGTGCTTTTAAGTTTTCGTAATTAAACTGAACTTATAAGTAAACTTTGTATTTCTAGTATTTATTACTACGACCTCAGAAGTCACCACCACCCCCATGTGTTATCGTCATACGGTACACATATTTATTGCGCCAATCTGCTATTGATGTGCCTACTCTGCCATCAACTGGGTGAAACTGAGTGAAAACGCCACAATGCCTGCCATTAAAATAGAATATTTGTCTAAAGATGAGTTGGTATTTGAACTGATATCTAGAGGTATTAAATTAAATAGTGACAGTACAGTAAATGAACTCAGAAAGTCCTTAAGACAGTGTTTGAGAAACAATATTTTACCTACTCCTAGTAGCCTATTAAAAATAGACCACAATCAGGAAGTAAAACTTCTCAGTGAAAAAGTGATATTATTAGAACATGGGTGCAGTGAATTGAACAGTGCTAGTTCACCTTTAGAAATCACCAAATTCCAAGAAAAGTGTAAACATTTAATAAACCGTTTATTTTTAGACAACCAGCTAGAACTAAGTTCTGTACATAGTGAAACTTTATCAGCTTTAAAGTGTAGGCTAGTAAATGTTGAACAACAGTTAGCTAAAAACTTGCTACCTACAGTGAACCTAGAACAGCTTAAAGTGTTAGAAGCCAATTTAAATGAATCATTAGAACAAGATGAGGCTATGGAACAGGCAGTGAAAGAACAAATAGGCCCCTATTTCTGTACAACCACCAACAATATCACAGCCTACTGCCAGTTACCCCACGCCACTTTTGCCTATAATGCCTATTTATAATGCAAACAATGATTGTATTAGTCAACCTATGTCTGGTTTAAATATGTTTAATAAGTTAAACAACCCTGTAGAATGTTATTTACAAAATTTTTACAGTAACAAATGGCTTAGTAGTACCTGAGCTAATAAACTTTTTGAAAACTTTGTTAAAACTAAAATGTGAAACTAGCCTATCAGAAAATGAAATTTTAGCATTGTTACCATGTTATGCAAAGGGTCCACTTTTAGCCAAAATAATACAGTGTAAGTCTGTCATGCCAAATGTCAACTTTCTACATAGGGAATTAATTAGTGCTTTTATCCCTATAGGCCTAATTGGAAAGACTGAGACTAGATTTAGTTTATAGGCCACAAAGGTTTGATGAGCCACTGTATGAATACATCTATGACATCAAAAGAGCTCAGTCAAGTTTTATTGTGTAACATAAGTGAACAGGACTTGGTAACTTGTATAAAAAGAGGTATTAAGCCTACAGATAGAAATAAGTTAATTTTTGAAAACAATCCCATTTGTTTTTACAGATTTGGAAAAATGTGTGTATAGCTAGTAACAATATAACCTTTAATGATAACTTAAGGGACAATTTAAGTAAGACATATGTTAACAACATGTATCCACCACATGTTGAACTTAGAAAAAGTGTAGGCCTACTGTCAAAAACCCAAAGTTATGTTTCAATTGTAATAGGCCTGGTCACTTAGCAAAAAATTGTTTTAGGAATCCAAAAAACTAGTTTGATAGGGGAGTGGTATTACACACAACACCTAAAAATATCCCTCCCCGGTTTCAGAAGTTTAAGAATAATAATTTTATAAATAGTAGTACAGTAAGAAAAGAAAAACACTATTTTATGAGAGTCTATGGTAAGGTAATTAAAAATTGGAGTAAATTAAACTATAGAAAACCTAATTTAAGACTAAATGTTAGACAGTGTAATAATATGCCTTTAATTGAAGCTATAGTGGGTAAAAATGTAAAAAACAAACTGCTTATTAGACACTGGTGCTACAAGAGATATAATGAGTAAAGAATTTTATGATAGCCTATTGTTGAATAAAAATGTTTCTAAATTAATGAAGTCAGATGATAGAATGTTTGCTGCAAATAACACTGAAATAAAATGTTTTGGTTACTGTTATGCTAAGATAAAAATTTCTAAATTTTGTTGGAAAGTAAAATTTATTGTATTGGATAATTTAAAATGGGACATTGTATTGGGAAACCCATTTATAACTAATAGCAAATTAATTTTAGATCTTGATGGAGATTCATGTTATTTTAAATTCAATTGTAATGAGAAAATAACTATTGTCAGACAACAGCCTTTTTGAACATGAAGTAAACAGCATTGATGTAAAAATAGGGTGCACTAGAGCTGAGGCTGAGATACAAAACCTTATAGGGGATTTTCCAAATGTTTTTACTCCAAAATTAGGAGAGGCTCTAGATTTGGAAGTGAAATTAGTTTCTCAATGACCCCACACCTGTAAATATTAGGCCTTATTTTATGAGCCCTCCTACTGTAAATAAGATGAAAACAATAATACAAGGATTGGTTGGACCAAGGAATAATTGAACCCAGTACTTCAGCCTACTCCAGTCCAGCCTTTTTAACCAAAAAGGACAGACTTGTAGTCAATTATACCGAATTAAATAAAAAGTTACAGAAAATTGATTTTCCCATTGGTGATTTAAATAATTATTATCAACATCTAAGTGGAGCCAAATATTTTTCAATAATAGATTTAAGAAAAAGTTTTTTGCAATGTCCATTATCACCTGATAGTCAAGATCTTACCTCATTTAGCACTATATTTGGTAAATATAAATTTAAACGAGTACCCTTTGGTTTACATGTTGGTAGTGCTGTATTGTCCGCCTATCTGGATAAAGTCCTAGACAATATAAAATTTAAATATGTGATAAATTTTTGTGATGATATCTTAGTGTACAGTAAAGACCTTGATTCGCATTTAGTACATGTCAGAGAGATTGTAAATAGACTAAGCAAACATGGCTTAAACGGCAAACCTAGAGAAAGCAAAGTTTTGTTTTGAGGAAATCTCCTTTTTGGGGAACTTAATAAAAAATAATACAGTAACTATAGATCCCGAGCGAACAAGGAGTATAAAGAGAATTTATGCCGCCTAAGAACGCCAAACAAATTTCACAGTTTTTAGGTATGACCAATTTCTTTTCAAAATTTATAAATAATTATGCCGAATTATGTAATCCTTTAAATCGTTTAAGAAGGAAAAACGCTAAATTTATTTGGACAAGTGAATGTCAAGATTCGTTTGTAAAGTTAAAAGAAGCTATAATGAATCCTCCTGTACTCCAGTTAGCCGATTTTTCTAAGCAATTTATAGTAATGACAGATGCTAGTGGAATAGCCGCAGGTGGTTGTTTGTTTACAGGAAAACGACCAAAATGAATTAATGCCAATAGCCTATTACTCTAGGAAATTTACTGATGCCGAATTAAAATATACTGTTTATGAAAAAGAAGCTTTGAGTGCACTAATTTGCATAGAAAAATGGCAACGAATTTTTAGAAGTAAGAACCTTTAAATTAATAACTGATAACCAAGCTTTAATCCTATGTCCTCAATCACAAAAGGAAGGTAGGAAGACTTGCCCGGTGGATCGAGAGGATTTTTGAATTTGCCATTTGAGGTGGAATTTAAAAGTTCCACCGATAATGCGCTGGCAGATGCCCTATCACGTATGTTTGAGGGCGAGTCGACGGGAACAGCTGATCCGAGCCCCAGTGACTGCCGGAACGTTCCAGACCAAGATAAAAATAGATTATCGATTTCCTTCTGCCATTCAAAACTCCTCCCGAAGGCAAACATGTAAACGAACATCTAATGTAAAGCCTAAAATGCAGATAAATAATAAGTGCAATAAGAAGGATAATTTGTGGTTGTTAATTAATGATTTGCCATTAGCGTTTAAAGATTTAGAAAAATATCAACTTCAAGATAAAGAAAACTCAGCAAATCATTCAATCTGTAAAAAGCAATAGTAACAATTTATGTTATTTTATAAAAAACAATTTACTGATGTACAAAAGGAATGTAAAAAGTAAGAGTAAGATATTTTTGCCTGTACAGTTAATTGATTTAGTATATGAATTCTTCCACAGTTCTTTAATAGGAGGTCATTTAGGCATTGCTAGAACGCAAAGAAAAATTAATCAGTATTTTTATAGACCTGATTTAGACGAAATTATAAAGGCAAAAGTCAAAGAATGTAATGTTTGTAAAATGAGTAAAGTGTGCCAAAGAAAATATGAAGGCGAATTAGTATCTGTGCCATTTAAGAACAATATGGATTGTTTATTCATAGATCTTTTAGGTCCCTTAGTGAGAACTAGAAACAGCAATGTATATTTACTTGTAGTTGTAGATGCTGCCAGTAAATTTCTATGGCTAATCCCTTTGAGGGAATGTAAGAGTGCTGAAATATGTAATAAATTAGACCGCATAATTTTTAACAACTTTTCTGTACCTAAAATAATAGTGTCAGACAATGCCGCATATTTTACATCACTGTATTTTAAGAAGTTCTTATTTAAGAATTTTATTGAACACCGTAGACTAGCGCCTTACAGGGCTAATGGAAATCAATCAGAAAGGCATATTAGAAACATATCTACATTATTACGTAGTTTCTATCATAACTGTCATAGTAATTGGGATAATGACCTAGGCTATATACAATTAAGTTTAAACACCGCCCATAATGAAAGCACTGGTTTTGCTGCCTTTGATTTAATGTTTAATCATTCCTGTAATAATGCTTTAATTTAATTTAATGGAAGCTAAATGATCTAATTGGTGAGAATTTGTCCAAGGAAACTGTTGTAAACAATTTAAAGAGAGCTGTGGTCAATGTAAAAAGGAGTATAGCACATAACAGTATTAGACAAAAGTACTCAGAGCAAAATGTAAAACATCCCTTTAAGTTGCATTCCTTAGTATGGATTAGAACCCACTATTTAAGCAATAAGGTAGAAAAGTTTTGTGCAAAATTAGCACCAAAATATGTAGGAATTTATAGAATTTTATATTTTTTAAGCCCTGTAACTTGTATTGTACAACACACTGAAAATGTTTTTGAATGTAAAAAAGGTTCATATTGTAGATTTAAAATTAAATTAAGACCTGTTTCTGTATAAAAAAAAACTTTGTAGCATCCCTAGCTTAAGGAACCACTTGCTGCCAAATTTAAAAGATAAGATAAAATCCAGGAAGTTAATTGTTTAGTGAATTCTTAATGAATGTGTCAATGGAAATAAAATATAGAAAAAGAATTTGTAAATAGACTTAGTGTAAAGAAATGAGACAAAGTTGATCCTGACTGTTTGTAATGAGGGAACCGAATATGAAAAATTATCTGTGTTTTGTAGGTATGCCGAAATGTTGAATTTTGAATTTTGTAGATATATTTGAAGTGTTAAAATTCATGTAGATGTAAGATGTATAGGATGTTTTATGTAAATATATACAATATTAAGAGTGAGGCAGTATTAATACGAAATGTGAGACTTAGCTTCTCGTGAGGGGACGTTTCATTCCAAAGTATTCGATCCATATTGGTAACTTGTCCGCAAGTCTCAGGGTATTTAATGGCAAAACACTATACACAAAACACTGGTATGAATGCAAAAAAGAAGTATTAATGTGGCGCCTATATAACAAAACACTACACTACACTTGTTTACGATTTAATCGCCTTAAATGCCCTTATTCTTGCAACGACCCGCAAATTCTAAAACGCTGCAACGTGCACTGCATGAAAATAGTTTGCCTAAATTGATTTTCTATTTTTGGTCCCTAAGCGAGCAGTCATAGAACTGCATTGGCATGCGATCTAGCGGATTTCATAGGAAAACTTTTGAAACCCCGCGCTATCGTATTGTTATGGTTGAATTTGAATTTATGTAATGAATAAAAGGTTGAATTAAGTTTGTTATTTAGAATATGTTTAAAGTAAAGCGACTAATTAGGTTGCGAAATCAAAAGAGGGGGGATATTCTGTACCGTAAATTAGTTAATTAAATTTCATACAATGTAAATTTCGCAACCTAATCAGCCAGTATAATATAATATTATTTTACATCCAATGTTCCGGAACTAAATTATTGGGCGGAGTAACTACCTAATTGGCACGCGTATGAATTTTTTTCTTCTAACCCTTTGTAGCAGCCCAACTACGTAACCGATTAGACCTCGCGCGCTTTGTCCGTAAGTAAAATTTATCTTTTCGTATTATTAAATTAGCCCTTTGATGCCAAACGTATAAAATGAATGTAACGTAAAGTAAAGATGTGATTTGTAAAGTAACTTACCCTTGAAGATCTTTTATTTGCTTGATGGAGATAGATAAAAGGTTGTGGCGTCGTCCTTTATGGCGACGAGCACGTTGTTATAAATAGTAATTTGTATCATTAAATGGCTAATACCGTCGCGAATTTGTTTTAGGCGAGTTTACGTAGCTGATGTATCTCACGTGTTGTTTGAATAGATGGCTACCACTTCCCAACTTCTACTCCTCTTCTAGAAGTAACCGTTCTTAGACTACAGCTTCAACGTCTCGTGCCAAGAACGCCGATACCCGGGTTGTGAGCCTACCTATTGTGAAGGGAAGTGAAATATTATTGTTTTGTAAAGTAAAACGTCGTACGCATAATTCAATAGAACATTGGATATTTTAGGCCCACCTAGAAGATATACTTTTAGTTATTACATTCTAATTGGCAGCAACGTGGCAGTGCATAACTTTTCCTTTACCATCTAAAAGTGGTGCTTTTAAGTTTTCGTAATTAAACTGAACTTATAAGTAAACTTTGTATTTCTAGTATTTATTACTACGACCTCAGAAGTCACCACCCCCATGTGTTATCGTCATACGGTACACACGTTTTAAAGTTAACCCCAACTCCTGTATTATAAATTTCACACAATTTCAGATACTTTTTACCGTGGCTCACATGTTGGTATTAAAGTAATATACAGTAATTAAGTTAATATTATGTTGTGTTATAATAAAACCTGTACTTTGTGCCTTTTGTGTTTCTATCATTATAATTTATTACATAAGCTTAATTTTTGTGGTGTTATCAAAGTCATATAAATAAAATATGAAAATTGGGGACTGCGAGACAGTGAGGGAGGTAAACTTGAACATTCCCACAGGACCCTCATCTGTTATCCTCTCCATTAGTTGGAGTAAACCCAAGTTAGTATTAGTTAGTATTATGGTTAGTATTGGCTTATTTCATGGCCAAATCAAGATACGTTCAATCAGATACGTTAGTATTAACAAACTTACACGAAAAGAAAACTGTTGTTTATGATAATAAACATTTACTTCTGAACACAAGAATGGTGAGGTAAACAATTTATGATTTCAGTGACCGAAAGTCAATTGATAAAACAACATATTACTTGACTTGGATGCAAGTTTAATTATTGAATAATCTCTCTTAATACTTTTAGTACATACATGAGTGTATACGACTTACCCCAGAGAAGTATTGCTGGACAGTTTTACTTGCATCATATCTGTAACAGAAAAATACAAAATAATATTTGCTTAGTAGACTATTGAATTAATAAGACATCCAAAAATACAAGGCATCATTTTTAGGAATACATTAGTAGTCATGAACATTATTAGTAATGTATTTAATGCCGTGTTGTAAAAATCCAGCATACAGTATTTCCTCTTTTTAATTGCAAGAAGACTGTAAAACAAATTGTGCAGTATTTAAACACTACATTTCAAGAATTACCAATCACCATAAAAAAAAGTAGTAGCATAAATCACTCTTAACCACGTAAACAAATTTGCGTTTAATTTCATTGATTTTATTTTTAACAAGTTGCTTCCCGCGGCTTCGCCCGCTTTTCATGAGCTTTACCCGTGTATGAGCACTTCTGGTTCAAGTAGAGTTTGCCTTGACGTACCGATCAAGAAAATCTCTCAAAAGTGTATTTTACATGTACATGTTCTTTATTATAAAGTGATCTAACACTCAAGATTTAAGTTCAACCAGAAATTCATTTTAAAGACAAATATACATAATAACTTAGCGCCTTCAAATAGTGTTTGGATGTTTAATATACGTATATGTCTCGTTATAGCAGTTTGTAATATGCAGGCGCTTAGAACACTTATCTTTTGCAGTGCCGCCTGGTGGCGAGTTACATCAATGGGTATAGCATATGTATAAACCTTCTCCGTGGAAAAATACATATAGGCTACATACAAATTTTCATTATGATCGGTTATATAGTTCACGATTCCATAAAGGACAAACACACAAACATTCATTTATATATATATATATATATATATATATATATACAGGGTGATTCATGAAGTTCTCCCCCTACTTCTACAGCACATTGTACTAGTAAAAATAATGAAAAAATGTTATATAAACATAGGTCCGAAAACGCTTCGTTAGCGAGTTACAGCTAGCGAAAGATTTCGCCTGAATTCCTGGGTAAAGAGTAAAATAAAGCCATACTGAACTTTTGGAAAGGTTAATTAAGTAAGAAATATCGTGGATTCTTATGTATTTTTACCTGATAAAGCTAATAAAATAGGTTTCAGAACTGTACCTGTAGTAGTTTTTGAGGGATTCAGGGTTAAATGCAAAATATTGTGGCACGAAACAATATTTTTTAAGTTTGATGTACAATAACTTTGTTAAATTGGTAATAAATACATAAAATCAACAAACATTAATTGTAGAGAATTTAATTCTGAGAAAATTGATATAATCAAAGTCTAAAATAAAACAGAAATAAGTACCAACAAATCGATTTTATTCAGTATAATACATTACTAGCTGTAAAGAAATACCGTACGGTATTTAGTTAAAATAAAACAAAACAAAATGTTTGTTCCTTAATGATGAGATACATTGAGAAAACAAGATTAACTGTTAAATAAATTTGTTTGTAAATAAAAATATCATGTTTTATTACGTTGTATTTTTTTTTAATAAAAATTTACATTAAATGTTCGAAAATAAATGAAGCAAACATTTTCCCATTATTGTTTACTAATCATCGAAATGCAGTTTTTTGTTTTATTAATTTCTAAGTTGGTAACGCACGAATAACAGCTGATCAACAATGGTATTCTGTACTGTTACGTTAGAACTGTGTATTAGTGGTGTTTTGCAAGCTACAGCAGGAGATCGGGTTCTGTGAATCGTGTTATTAAATGCAATTTTTCTGTGAGTTTTAATTCGATTGTTTATTCAGCGAAAAAATGCCTTACTTATTTACATCAGAGGAATACGCTGATATGGTTTTTATTTTGGGTTACTGTAATGGTAATGCTAAATATATAGATAGATAATATTAGAAACTATAATGGATAACAAAAAAAATAATTAAATTTTGTTTCCTCTTTATAAACATTTACAGTATAACAAGTGATCTAACGAGACTTGAATTTAACAAATAATAGCACGCTTGACAAATCCTGGTGCTGATTGAAATGCATAAAACAGTATCAAGGGAAACTGTGATATATGTGGTTTAATTTTCAGTATCAGTTGTAAAGAAAACAGAAACATTTACTTAGATGAGAGTTGGTATTCTAAACCGCCTGAGTGACAAAATGTCTTGATGTTATCTGCATGACTAGCGTCTTGGAGTAATGCATTAACATAATAACTATGTTATTGGGTGTACTTAGCATGAAAAACGTGTATACTGTTTTCTTTATTTCTTATCTTTGAGTGAATGAGAAATGTAATATAACCTTTTATTCGTATAATATTACAATATACAATTGTAATGGAAGAGCTGTTTTTGCAGCATTAGAGGAAAATCTGACGGTTGCTATACAAACAGACATTGTAACATTGTATCAAACACATGGATCCTATATAATAAATAGTTACTACATCACTTAGTAATGAAAGGTTTATATACCTATGTAAAAAAATTAAAGATATACATAAAGAGAGGGCACGTTATTATGGAGAACACAAGCTCACTAGCGATATCTAGTGGGGTTGATCTAGAATTACCCTGATTAGAGAATTCTAGAAAAATATTATACTTTAAGGTAAAGTATAATTCGGTGGCCTATGATCCGTGGGATTGAAAAAATTCATTTCTGTCTTCTCTATCTATCTGTCTGTCGCACAATATTTCAAAAACAAACTTACCTCTAGACCTAAAGTTTATGCGAAGCATCATTTCTATATAGGCTTACACTGAGTTCAATGAACGTGCATGTTACAACATAGGATTTGGTTGAGCGTTAGCCAATATTTTTACACTGCCATACCTACCTCACTGAAATTTTAATTATTTAAATACTGCTGTATAACCTTAATCCATGAATAAAAATATGAATGTATAATATGGTAAAATGTTCTAAACTTCAAATTTTGCATATACTTATCGTAATTGTTATTGACACCTATCATTAAGTAGACAGACTAAATTTCTCTGTAGTCTGCCGGAGGGATGTAAATATTTATTTTCTGTGTTAGTCTATATATGTTTACTTGTCCGCAAGATATGTCGAGAATTAAATAACCTATAGAATTGAATTTGTGTAAGCAACCTCAGCCAATCCTGTCACGTGACACGTGGTGTTGCGTGCTCCTAATTTTTTTTTTTTAGAAGAAGCCGATCTCTTTTTTTGCCTTATTCTGCCCGTCCTCATGGGCAACTGGCATGTGCGAGGATCTTATCAAACAGAATAAGGGGGAGAGTCGATACAGTACAAGGTCGATGGTAGTGATAAAAAGTGCAACGGTCACAGACAGGATTCGAACCTGCGCTAGCTCTAACTCAGACTCAAAAGTTCAACGTCTTAGACCACTCGGCCATCGGCACTCCCAAATTGTAATTGTACAGCGAAGTGCTTCAATGAAATGCATGGGCTGTACGCTTGTCTTTCAGTAGTAAGCACATGTAAATAGTACCTTAGAGATACGAAATCTTGCAAAACTGTGTCAATAGAAATATACGAGGGAAAAGTCCTTTACTGTGTTGAACTGGTTACGGTACCGGCCGTTCAGTTAGGAATCGTTGACTCGATCGTTGCCTCTGAATTGAATGCTTCAACGGCCAAAACGTTTATTCTGCACCCAGGTATCTTTCGTTTTTTTGTTTTCCATGATGCTCCAATCCTTTTTTTATATTTTAGGATGGAAGATTTCAAATCTAGAGGTTAGTCTCCGTAAGGAAACAAGTCATTCGTGCATAATGAATGTATGCTATAATCTGTAGGCTATTATACGATTATGCAAAGTTTGCGAAATTTAAATACAAGATATATCGTAATTTATCACTGAGATCATCCAAACTCCAAATAATAGGACCTACACGTGTTTTAGATCAAAAAAC
Source organism: Homalodisca vitripennis (assembly GCF_021130785.1). Lineage (NCBI taxonomy): Eukaryota > Metazoa > Arthropoda > Insecta > Hemiptera > Cicadellidae > Homalodisca > Homalodisca vitripennis. The sequence continues at coordinate 32,764 of NW_025780407.1, read as the reverse complement.
TGAACTTAAAAAAAATGTCTTATATAAAAAAATCATCCAAAATATGATTCCACGGATTCCGTTGGATTTAATAGCAAAATAAATCACAAAAATATTTCCCAAAAGTACATCATGTTTTAAAACACGATCTAGTTTCAATTTTATTTATTTATACCACTAAAACTCTGGATATAAGTGCCATGCAAGTTTTCCGGAAGTACAAGTAATTTATATTCCTAAAAATGGAATATAAACTGCTCGACTTTACATTGGGCAAACACCGTCTAAAAACATATATGGTAACATGTATTTTGTCACCCTCGTCGTTTATATTTGTTCTGAAAATTTTAAAAGCCTTTTATGAAGGAAATAAAGATTTTTCCACATTTAAGCAGCAGAAAGTCATACAGTTAGACTTCTACAACGTGAGATGGATGGTGTCACAATGAGACAAGGATAAAAGCTGCCGATTGTTGTTCAAGAGAAGGAAAGAACATGACGGTTACCAGCCTGTTTCAGCGTCAGGTTTACAAGACTAACAGTGGAATACGTGCTCGACTTTAAAAGCGCATAAAACAGAGAACGTACGCTATTTGTGCAGCACATACATTCAACATCGTTTGTTACGATTATGCAAAGGGCACATACATCTTGATTATAGAAATTGGGATTTGTAAATTATCATCTGAGATTTTATTTGATTTTAACGCCTCTTAAAGTCTATTTTATTGGCATCACTGTCCAAATGTTCTTAGCTTCTTTTCCAGATAATATATTCTTTAATTTTACTTATACCTGCATCATATTATTCTATATTAAAATTTAACCGAAATATAGTAAGAACGTAGGGACACTACAAAATGCGTATATTTTCCGAGAGGGCTATGGTCGGTTGAATTATGATTCGAGTCAGGTTCAGGTTGGTAACACTGATTAGTTATGGACCTACTTGTAGTCGGATCCTACTGTGAGTTAATAAAATATTTATCTTACGTTCCTGATAAAGTTGTTATCTGCAATGATATATTATGATAAAATAAAATTCAGTTTTTCCTAAATGACTTAAAAAATGACAATATTTATAGTTATATATACACTATATGCCACACATCAGTATTTAATTGTAATACAAACCACAGCATAATAATACATATAAGTAATAATTTTAAACTTAAAGTAATTTAAAACAACGGTTTTTAATATTCCTAAAGATTTTTAAATTAAGGCAATATACTGAATGAGTACAATTATATAGTAAAATTACCTTTTAGCAATAGGAATAAACGCGATAGTAGCTATAATTTCAAATTGATTTAGGCAAAACTTTTACGTATAGAGATTTAATTTACATCTAATGGTATGATATATATATATATCGTATGGGGGACAAAGGCAGCTATCCATAAATTAATAAATTAAGAATTACAATTATTAAAAAGTACGTAAGAACAAAGTTCTTGAGTCATAAATTAAAAATAATATTAAAATCTCCCGTCACAAAGCTAAATCCAAATTACTGAGCCAGTTTAGAGACCCATCCTCTAAACCACTCAGACCAGCCAGACCACCAGAAAACAATCGCAAAGGGCAGTCGTTTACAATGTGCTCAATTGTCTGGGAGTTTGCGCCACAATCACACGTCTGGTCGTCAGTAATACCCGTACGTCAGTAATGGTATGATTACATTGTGGTGGTGGTAGTACAGGTATTAGAATAGTCATATTTTATATATCTTTTAAGCATTGTAAGAAAAAATTGAATTTAAATATCGATAGGTTTCTCGATGATCCAAGACGAATATACCTATAATACATAACCGTTATTGCAGAGTTTTGATAACAACTTTGCACATATCTTCAAAACTAATGCGCCTTTCTTTAGGATATTTTCAAAAGTCATGTACACGTCAAGTCTATAACTTTACGTTAGTACATTTTTTAGTAATTCTGGTATAGTATAAAACTAGGAAAATATTGCAGTGTAATTTAATTTATGCTTGAATAAACTAAAATTTTGCTACGTTATCATATAAAATTACATTAACTGCATTTTCTAAATATTTTGGGACCTTTTATTTTATTATATTTGATTTGAGTATTTGATGTACCAAGGCAGAATTATTACCTACCTTATACATTCTTTCCGATTCAGTCAAGATAAATTTCCCACAGTAGTAAGTAGGAGGAACCTTTCTATCACCTTCTAACTTTCTCTATTTCTCAAAGTATATCTGGATAAGTAGAGGGCGTTCTCAACACAATTCTTTTGTGTTTATTTCCACCTAAGCTACAAATTGTGTGTATCACATTCTGGTATCCAGCGAGTGAACTTATGATATCTCAACTATCATGATTATAAATTAACTATAATAGCCATAACAAAAATATTTTTCGCAAAAATTAAAGGCTTTAAACTGTATATTGTGTGGTCTACGGAGCTTTTACTTAGCGCTCTATAACGTAATCTTATTCATTCTTTTCAACAAATGTTCAGTTGTTATTGTTGTGAAAGGCCAAACTAGCCTAACTTAACCTTAAAATACAAATAAGCTGATATAACATCGTAAGAAACCACTTGTTTACTACCAACTATCACGAAACTCCAAATACCCGTACTCAATTGTTTATAACAATGTTACGATAAAGAACATCCTGCACCTCTAAGTAACAACTTAAGTTTGAAAGATACAATATACGGGAGGGTATTTGTCTAAGGACCTCACATACGCCACTTCGCACAGCACATTAAGTACAAGACCGGAAGTGGAATCTAGTTTTCTGTGAAGGAGAAACGGAATCGTATTTACATTTATACATCCAGAGCACTACTGGCTTCGTACAGAAAACACGGAAAATGTTGCTGCTTCAGTTTGTCTGCCTTCAAAGGTGCTCTTTGTATACTGATGTTTGTCTACTATGTTTGTGTAATTAATACATTGTATTAGCATCAAGAAAACTACAAGGCTTTCTTAAAATTATGTTGCTGTCCGTTTATCTGACTGTGCGATAAGTCTTGATAAAGGGATTTAAAACTTAGTACTATGTTTATAAACTAAGTATCTCTTGGTCGAAGATCAATGCTATTGCTTTTGGAGTCAAAAGGTCAAATTTAAATCCGTCCGTTTCACTGTCCCTTTGAGCGATAATTTTGGAATATTGACATTTGGTAATAGATGTCTTTGGCCCAAGGAAGAAATGTATTGCTTTTGGGATACAATATCAAAGGATAGTCCGTCAGATTGTCTGTCCGTCTGTGCGACTACTATAGTTACCATCCGTCGAATCCTGTGATACTCCGTTAAATGTGTTTATGATATTGAGGATTGAAATACTTTATATGTCATACTTTACCACTTCACCATGAGGAGGGATTTTGGGCACTCCTTTGTCATTCTATTTTGGACGAATGACAAGCTAATGGTTTGTTCTTAGCTCTACCAACCATAATGGGTATGAGAAGATGCTCAGAGTGATTAAGCTTGCCTAACACTCATAAAATGAAAACTTAGTCCAACGATCATTCTCCATGATAAACTAGACACATTATTCAAATCTATCTTTGTAAGTGATGTGCCACCTTTGGACAGCAATTGAGTTGCCCAATGTAAGTGAAAACATCACTACCCAAAGGAAGTTCTACTGGCAGAATTAATTAAACCAGCCAGAGAGAACCCTCCTGAGAGGATTGAAATATTTACGTAGTTTTATGTTGAAACATGTATAACACTATATTTAAACTATTGAAATCCATAGTATTTCTCAGTTTAATACATAACTCAACTTAATACATAAACTTAAAACCTACAACATGTGACAATTGACTATCACTAAAAAAGGAAAAGAAAGAATAATGTGCATAACTGACAACAGCTTCCAATCCAGACAGGATGAAATGAACCTAGTCGTTGCCACTACGTAGCGTCACGAGCTCAAAGCGGGAGCTCAAATTGGGGAAACTGCAATACTGATATGTTCTAAACTCTACTAACGAAAGCGGGCAAGAGAGGTTCTCTCTCAGTTTAGGATTGCTAAGATCTATATTGCTAAAGCTTTAACCACTCCAACAATAATTTCCATAATAAACTAGACTCATCCTTCAAGACTACGTGAAACCAATAATTTTACTATTAACTTTTAAGTGAACTATTAATTTTAAGGTACGGTATTGGAAGTGTAGGTTATTATTCTTTACATTTATTTCTGATAGGAGGCATTTTCTAATGATTAAAAAGAGCCAATGTGTTTTACTCTTAAGATATGAGTAAAAAATGAAGTCAAAAATTAAATTTGTGATATGTTACAAAAGTAAAAGCATTTTGCTCTGGAGTACGGTCGTAAATAAGCACACTTTAAAAAGAACGCGTAAATTATAACTTAACATGCATTTGTTAGGTTCTCTGGAAAATTGCGAAATGTTTAGGAAAATATAATGGTCCAAAGGCAAATACTTACATTCTATTTCATGTTGGCTCTACATTCTCTTGTGTTTATGAAGATATTTCACTTATTACGTAATATTGTAACTACCTCTTTCCTAAATCTGCAATTTAATTCTCTTTGCTTGGTATAAAGCATTCCTAGGAAGCACGTGCTTAAAACCCGCTACGATTGATTCCCGGTGTTTTAGAGGCTCTTTGTGATGAGTAAAAACCCTTTTCTAACTTCAGGCAGCAGAAAGGCATGCTGTTATAACCTTCTGCAGCTAGATTGATGTTGTCACAACGAGACGAGGGTAAAAGCTACCGATTTTTATTAAAGGGGATGAGGGTGCCAGCGTGAGTGTCACAAGAACAGCAGAGAAAAAGTGAAACGTGCTTGAATAAAAGAGGGGACGTGCACTATTTCAACTGTATTTACATTCGATTCTTACGACTATGCAAGAAGCATATACGTATGTAGTATAGACGCGTTCATTATTGGTTGATTGACTTTTACTCTTAACCCTACTTCTCTTGAAATCTTTTTTACTAACGTTATTGTTTTTATTCAAGGAATAACAAAAGATTAATTAGTAAAAATTTATCTGGATGTTTATTACTAAGAAGTATTATTGAATTTTACATAAATTACTTCAAATGTAATTTACGACATAGAAAGTATTGTAATACTGTGAGAAGATTCACTACAAAGTATTTATATCTCTTTAGAGAGCTTTGGCCGGTTGAATTATGTACCTGGTCAAGCCGAGGTTAGCAACACTGGTTAGTTATGGTCTAAGCGAGGTCTTGTGGGAATCCACCGTCTGTAATGTCGTGTAATACGTGTGTTTGCTTAGCTCAGATTTATCCCCAGGTAAAGGTTATCGCAGTAATTCACTGGGCAATAAATTATGTGTAACACCTTAAATATTGATATTGTTCATTGTTACGAAAAACGTCCTGTAAAGAAAATCGATAAATGAACTATCGCAGTAAAATGTTTTAGAAATATTACTAATCGCAAATGTCTCTACTTTAAAGGTCTAATTGTCTAAATGCCTAAACTTTCTTAAAGGCTATGTCACCGTGGTTATAAAATTGTACCTTTATGCATAAAATTCCTACTAGAAAGAAAATATAATTATTTTTTGTAAAACAATGTAACTGGATAGTTTTTTAAAGAATTTGAAATAAATCGTGCACTAAAACAACACTGTAATTGGTCAATGCCTACATCTATTATAAATCTTCTGAAAATGTATGATAAGAATAAAATTTTGCATTGACTCTGAATTTGCTAACTAAAAAACTGAAACACTCGATTTTGCATTGAAATCAAATATATCTTCCAAGGCATATTAAGAGATGTAAATATTTTTATAAACTAATAAAAATGTGATATAAATAAAATAAAATTCACGTATAAGTCGATATCCTTAACTAATGTTTTCTGGATCCAACTCTGTAGCAAAAACTTTTTTCTTATTTTTTGTTTTGTAGGCTACTCCTATAGTGAGCTGTATAGAGGATTTATTACTAGTCTGGACACATTTACATATGTTACTTGTGAGTTAAGCTACAGATCTAAAGTGGAGAAACAGGTTCGCTTCAACTGTTCGTAGGACACACTTTATTGAAATCCTTAACACTAGTTTAAAAAATATTTTTTAATACCTTTTTTGTACTATTATGTAGTGTATTTAGTGTGATAAGTACTAAGTTTGGTAATGTACCCATAGTGATATTTAATGTCTGCACCAGTTATGTTGGCAGTATGTATTGTCAGGCGATGTAACATACGATGTGGTCTGATATGAATAAAGAATGCCCATAGGCTGCTCTCCTGTGACGTCACATCACGCCACTACCCTACAAACCAACGGTCCAAGCTGGCCAGCCAGCAGTCCACCCTGAGTCCACCACCAGACACCGTCATGTAACCTCCGTGTCCCGTCCTTCCTTTACGAGCGGTCCTAGAGCAATAATACTCTAAATGTATCGTCTAATTATTCATCCCGACCCATACAGTGTACAGTGTCGACCCGCATACATTACATATTACAAATAACATTACACAGCCCACAGTATGTTATATTTTGTAAATTTTGCGGTTTTCAGACTCAAGCGTAACGTTTAAAACATTCAAATGCATTTTAACTTTATTTCAAGCGTCACAGTATTCAATGACGTAATATGTTTTTCTCGTGGATTATCAAGTTACAAATGTAATGAACTTAGCCTTATTCCCTTTTATAAGAAAGATTCCTTTATGGAGAATACCGTCAGCTTCTTTAAATTAGTTTTATTTTATTTATCATAAAACAGGAAATCAAATATCCAAAGATTTCCACAGTTTGACTTTATTAAAATTACAACGACTGCTAATACATTGTTTTTAAATATATTCTAAACGTGTTTTTTTTATTTTTGGATTATTATCTAAGTTAGCATTTAACGGTTGTCTGAATTGAAGTTCTCAAACAGTATAATTTATATGCTCCTAACTATCAGTTACGGGCATCCACAATTTGATAATATTCATTATTTATATATATTTAAACTTCAGAGACCACTTTGGAGCCATCATATTGAATGTTAATGTAATGCTTATTGCATTATTTGACATACAGAATATTTACGAAATCTCCTGCAATAGTTTGTAAACTTTTTCTAGTAACTAATTTAGTTATTCTTTATACGTATAAGGCCTCGTTAATCGTTTAATTAGAACATTAAAATTTTTTTATTTATAGATCGATGTTTATAATCTTAGTTTAGTGATGTTTGTAATTAGAGTCAGGAACTGTTATTATCATTTACAAACTGTGTACGGTATAATGCTTAAAATGTCAACCATCAACAATCATGAATGGTGATATAATAGAGTAATATAAACTAATCCTCGTAACTAATTATATAAGAAACTAGTTGTACTAAATTAGAGTTTATTTCTTTACTTTTTTCAGAAATACAAAATATAAAACACTTACATAGAGCAGACGGTAAACTAAGCATTTCCAACCTATGTTTATATTACTTTGTTTCGGTATGAGGAACAAATTCCCAAATGTTGTCGGAGAGATCCGAAACACTCTTATATTATTTTACACTAATATAAATGGATTTTGCTAGTCTATATCAGGTCATAAATGGTGCATATAGGATTTCCTTATCATTTAAAAATCAAGCTCAACGACATATTAAGCTATTTTACGTATAAATGCCTAAAATTTGGTAGTATTTCTTGATTATAACACTGAAATATATTTCCAGTTATTGCTAGTCCAACTGGATTTGGCAAAGTAAATATAATTAATAAAATTTAGTCTAAATCCGTCTTTTATTGCCGAAGCGTCAGCGAAGTATTTCAATCGATAGACTAAACAATTCTTTTATGTCTGCCTTTTGGTTTGCTTTTCTGCTAATAGCAGAATAAATACATTTGCAGAAAAACACTGGTTACAATCGTATGATATTTTATCATACGCCAAAATAACACTTGGAGTTCTTAGGTTGAAATTTAGCAAGTGACCTCAGCGAAGCCTATCGCCTACCTTGTATATACTAATTAGATTTATATTTTATACATTATTGTAATTTTAAATAGATAATCAATACAATTTTTATTTTATATGAATTATATATAGTAACGAGAACTCTAGTTCAAGAGGTACAAACGTCAAACGAGATATCCTTTTAGATATTTTAGAGGTAATCACTTGGCAACAAATCGTAGTAGAAAGAATTTATTCAATTCGATTGTTGAATTTTATTTAAAAGTAATGATAGCTAGAACTATTCGATTATGGCAATGCACTAACGGGTATTCACTTAATGATCAAGCATTGAATCATTTTCATCCCAATTTAATTAAAAAATAAAACTAATTATGAAAAGGAATAACTAATAAGGATATTGCTCCATCTCTTTTTTCATTTTCTGGAAACAATCAACAATATTTATTTTTTGAGGAAATAGATTTTTGGTCACTCATTATATTAAGGTATCTATAGAAAGAATTGGCTTATATTTGACATTTCCAAATATGGAAAGCAGATTCGGTGATGGTGCATGCCACTCCATGGAACGTGGCTGTGCGTTAGGGAACAATTTAAATAATTCTTGGTAAGAAATCATAAATACATTTATAAATCAAACTGAGTACAATTATCTAAACTTTTTAAGATGCGGCCAACGGCCAGTTATTCGCAAGATATCTGGAGAAATATTAAATTTGTAGATATTTGTATGTGAATATGAACGTAATAATGGTGTGTGTGCATCCATGGAAATTGGCTGGAAATTATTGCAGCCTATCACTCAGTAGGCTGGCTCAATTTCTATTTTTTTTTTAAGGGATTTGAAAATATATTTTTGATATAATTGTTTGGCAGTCAGCAGGACATCTCAAAAATCATATGAGCTATAGACAACAGGAAGCAAGCACCACTGACACTGTTAAATATAGCATGTCAGCATTAGAGCAGCGACAGGAAATCAACAACTGAAACTGATTACAATATCAACAGGAAGCAAGCATCACTGACACTGTTAAATATGCCATTTCAGCTCTACAGCAGCGTCAGGAAATCAACAACTGAAACTGATTACAATATCAACAGAAAGCAAGCACCACTGACACTGCTAAATATGCCATTTTCAGCTCTAGAGCAGCGACAGGAAATCAACAACTGAAACTGATTACAATATCAACAGGAAGCAAGCACCACTAACACTGCTAAATATGCCATTTCAGCTCTAGAGTAGCGACAGGAAATCAACTGAAACTGATTACAATCAATATCAACAGGAAGCAAGCACCACTGACACTGCTAAATATACCATGTCAGCTCTACAGCAGCGACCGGAATTCAACAACTGAAACTGATTACAATATCAACAGGAAGCAAGCACCACTGACACTGCTAAATATAGCCATTTCAGCTCTAGAGCAGCGACAGGAAATCAACAACTGAAACTGATTACAATATCAACAGGAAGCAAGCACCACTGACACTGCTAAATATAGCATGTCAGCTTTAGAGCAGCGACAGGACATCAACAACTGAAACTGATTACAATATCAACAGGAAGCAAGCACCACTGACACTGGCTAAATATGCCATTTCAGCTCTACAGCAGCGACAGGAAATCAACAACTGAAACTGATTACAATATCAACAGAAAGCAAGCACCCACTGACACTGCTAAAATATGCCATTTCAGCTCTAGAGCAGCGACAGGAAATCAACAACTGAAACTGATTACAATATCAACAGGAAGCAAGCACCACTGACACTGCTAAATATAGCATGTCAGCTTTAGAGCAGCGACAGGACATCAACAACTGAAACTGATTACAATATCAACAGGAAGCAAGCACCACTGACACTGCTAAATATGCCATTTCAGCTCTACAGCAGCGACAGGAAATCAACAACTGAAACTGATTACAATATCAACAGAAAGCAAGCACCACACTGACACTGCTAAATATGCCATTTCAGCTCTAGAGCAGCGACAGGAAATCAACAACTGAAACTGATTACAATATCAACAGGAAGCAAGCACCACTGACACCTGCTAAATATACCATGTCAGCTTTAGAGCAGCGACAGTAAATCAACAACTGAAACTGATTACAATATCAACAGGAAGCAAGCACCACTGACACTGCTAAATATAGCATGTCAGCTCTAGAGCAGCGACAGGAAATCAACAACTGAAACTGATTACAATATCAACAGGAAGCAAACACCACTGACACTGCTAAATGTAGCATGTCAGCTCTAGAGCAGCGACAGGAAATCAACAACTGAAACTGATTACAATATCAACAGGAAGCAAGCACCACTGACACTGCTAAATATAGCATGTCAGCTCTAGAGCTGCGACAGGAAATCAACAACTGAAAACTGATTACAATATCAACAGGAAGTAAGCACCACTGACACTGCTAAATTTAGCATGTCAGCTCTAGAGCAGCGACAGGAAATCGACAACTAAAACTGATCACAATATCAACAGGAAGCAAGCACCACTGACACTGCTAAATATAGCATGTCAGCTCTAGAGCAGCGACAGGAAACCAACAACTGAAACTGATTACAATATCAACAGGAAGCAAGCACCACTGACATTGCTAAATATAGCATGTCAGCTCTAGAGCAGCGACAGGGAATCAACAACTGAAACTGATTACAATATCAACAGGAAGCAAGCACCACTGAATACTGCTAAATTTAGCATGTCAGCTCTAGAGCAGCGACAGGAAATTGACAACTGAAACTGATTACAAATCAATATCAACAGGAAGCAAGCACCACTGACACTGCTAAATATACCATGTCAGCTTTAGAGAAGCGAACAGGAAATCAACAACTGAAACTGATTACAATATCAACAGGAAGCAAGCACCACTGACACTGCTAAATATAGCATGTCAGCTTTAGAGCAGCGACAGGATATCAACAACTGAAACTGATTACAATATCAACAGGAAGCAAGCACCACTGACACTGCTAAATATATCATGTCAGCTCTAGAGTAGCGACAGGAAATCAAAACAACTGAAAACTGATTACAATATCAACAGGAAGCAAGCACCACTGACACTGCTAAATATAGCATGTCAGCTCTAGAGCAGCGACAGGAAATCAACAACTGAAACTGATTACAATATCAACAGGAAGCAAGCACCACTGACACTGCTAAATATAGCATGTCAGTTACAGAGTAGCGGCAGAACCTCAACTACTGAAGGATAACGATCAATCGTTGGTTGACAACTGCAGGGATCGTTATATCACAAATAGTCTGTCAAACTTCAAGCATCGTTAAACGATGTTGTTACCTCCACCTCGTTGGAAGTGTGACATTGGTAACAATCACTACTAACAGCATAATGAAGACCAAACGAAAATGTCATTAGGAATAAAGCTGAATATATTTTATTTATTAATATTATTTTTTATTAAGTTCTTATTTCTACACCTTTTCTACTATCATAATATTGCAAAAGAGTTTATTATTTTTGATTAGTGTACATGCTGCATCATTGGTAACCAATATTTACGCTGAGGAACTTCATAAAAACACGTTTAAATTTCAAGACACTTGAAACTTCCATGGTTTATTACGTTTCTGACCATTAAATTTTAGTCGTGAATTTAAGCAAAATACTGACATGTATTGCTTAATATCTTGACAGTTTTTTATATTTAGCAATTGAGGATATTAATCCTAACTGTGTAATATTTATACTAGCCAGTACTTGTTTATTCTAGTTTTTATATTACTTCTTTGTATTATTCCTGTTTGTGGTTTTTCCATAAGCACATATGTATTATTTATTTGTGTGGGTTAAATTATTAAAATTATTGCTGTATTTAAACCAGTTTTCATCAAATATATTTCTATTACAAGTATTCTCGATGCTTCAGCATTAACTGGCAAAGACCAATTGATGAAAATCGTAGTTCAGTCTAGTGTATAAAGACTTGTTGTGTTAGTAAATTATACATTGGTTATAAAATGTTATTTTAGCTATTTAAAAAAATAAAACTACGGCATTCCCTTAATATCTTGAATAAAATCAAATACCAAACGTACATTGAATGAAATAAACTTACATATTTGTTTCGAATTGGTATTAGGGAACTTGGAGCTCAATGCCGTAGCGTTCTTATGCTAAGAATCAATAATATCTATCTCAATCCTTAGATATATGATTGAGAAATGACGCGCCTAACAATCGTTACGAGCTTTGAAGCGAATAATATTTTAATTATATTTCAAATTATAAAAATATATAAGTGATTGTGCCAAGAATTTAGACACTGTTTAATTCTGCTAAATTTGAGCATAAATTTCAGTCTGTAATATTTTTATGTACCGTTTTTTTTTTTCACTGAATCCTATTTTCACAATATCCAATAAAACATAAACACTTTTCTTATTTACATTATGTAGAGAACAATCTTACCATATATATTTTCTATTTAAGGAGAACTTCATGTATTGATATCGAAGAAAAATAAAGAACATAATATGTATTGAGGATAGGGATTTTAAATTAACCTCGGAACTAGATTCCTATACTAACAAAAATTTGAGTATGTAAACTACACTCATAAGTGGAAAAATATCTACAACATAATCCAAATAATCTGTTCTTGTATTTGCAAGAAACTGCATGCAATTCGGTTTGAAAAACATATTCAAAAATTCAAAAAGAACTAACTAGAGAAAAAATAGGTTTCATTTTTAGTTTTACTCACGTTTGAATTCCTTTAAAAACGTACCAGTTGATCTTTGCGAACAAAAACAACTAAATTTATTAATACCACAGAAGTCTTGAAGTAGCTTTGTGAAGTTTTTGATATTTTTATGCTAAATTTTTACATACATTAGAATTGAGGAATTTAAGAATCGAAACATCGGAACAGTGACCGAGTCCAAAAAGTAGTTAAACCTACAAACACTTGTATTTTACGTTAGATAGTACACGCGGCAGGGTCCAGTAAGAACTCACTTAACATAAACCAGTGTTGCCAACCTCAACCTTACCACGTTCGTAATTCAACAGACCAACATTCTCTGAGGGCATATAACTACGTTGTGGCCGCTCTAGCCTCTAACTTTACACCGCTTAATCTCCCAGTGTAAGTTTATCAGCGTGTATTAGATTTACCATGCGTACTACGTAGCTTACACTACGGGTTATATTACGCGAGCTGTGAATAATAAAAAATAAGCCAACATATAAATATAAATCTGCAATTTTCTATTTAATTTTATGTGCAATTTACTGGATAAAGACCTTGTGCATTGTAATGGCACCTCATTATAAGAGAGAAATGCTAAAATATGACAAAAACACTTTGTCTTTAGTAGCGGTTTGAGATTTTCTCACACTCTGGAAGCTTATAGTTGGCTGGAACCCAACTATAACTCAAAGCAAGCAAATCCAAAGTCCATAGCGCCATTTTAACTGCACACTTTTTCAATTAAATTTTAAGTAATGATTCTCGTTCGACAAATAAGACCACTAGTTCACTAATGTAATAAAAAATTTACATAAACAAATTATTCACTTAATCCATCACATATCCAACACTTTTCTTCCAATTTATTATAAATTACACTTTTTTAAGTCTTGAGAACTTTGAGGATCTTAAGATAGAAGCTGGAACAAAAATTATTGTTTTTGAACAGACACTTTGTGTTAGAGTATTATACTTAAATTCTCAAGGTTTTGAATCATTATCGTTTTTTAACTATCTTATCTTTCATACTCATATGTATGTATCAGAGGTATAATTATGTGTGTTGCGTTGGGAATCTCCGTTTGCGTATTTCCGGACTTGATCCCGGAAACATGACTGGTATAAATAGTTCAGACTAACAAATGTAAACTCAATTCAGATTTTAGCGTGTTTACTACCATATCCATGAATTCTTTTTTTGCACCTTATGTTTTCGGATTATGGAAGCCAGTATAACGAAACGCTGTTTCTGGTTTTGTGGTACATAACAATGTTAATTAATGTCGCTAATCCTATTTTTTAATCATTAATCGTCAACATTAAATTTTACACACAGAATTATATCCAGTTACATACCAATAAAATATTAAGAACACGTTTAGAAAATATTAATAAGTCAATACAAAAAATATGACATCATTTAGAATAACGACAACTGTCTAATATGGTGTAGGTATATATTTAGGATCTGATATTTCTTAAATGTACTTTAATTACTAATGTATACATCTGCTCTCTTAAAAAATTAAAATTTGTTAACAGTTGTAATATGTGAGGAGTGTATTTGAATTTTTCATATTTATATTATCATTCTATAAGAAAATGTAAAAAGAGTTTAAAAAAATATGAAACTTGGAAAACAAATGTCAAACAGATGTCATCATAGCTGATGCTGCAAAGGCTGCAAATTTAAAATAGATGAAAATGTATTATAAATCTAAAATTTCAACAAAACAGCCGCCCTTGAACTCTATCTTCCTTCAGACTTAGTCAATACTTTCAGTATCTCATTCAAATCAATTGAGACATTTAACGTAAGCAAACAAGAACCAATCCCTCGTCAGTCCCAACCTATGCACAAGCACGCCCTCTCTTAAATACATTATCTCACTTCGTGCTTGGAATTTATCGTTAATGTAAGGCTTACTCAGCCCGCAACATACTCCATTCGTAACGTAAACTTTACAAAATGCGTCTGCACACTATTCTGAACATTGTGGTCACCTGTACATAAAGTGACAACATTATATTTGAAATTGAAGAATATTTTATTTTATTTTAACTATATAATGATGGTTTTTGTTGGGGATCTGCTCCACTCTTAGCTTGCCTTGGCATACCACTGGTTTGAAAAATAAATTACCACTATTATCATCATCATCGTAACTGGATATTATGTTTAATATTATTGTTCGGTATTTTTAAATGAAAGACCACCTAAATACGATCTATGCAATGTCAAACATTTCAAACTTAATAGGTTTTAGTTAGTATCAAAATAATCGGTCCGATCTAACATGAATTCTAAACTATTTATTTTTTAATTATGTTTCAGTAATACTAAGGATGTTAGTATAGAATATTGTAAATGTCTGTTTTCAAAAGTATTTCCTAGTATTATAACTTTTTATTATTTCCTCTGTATTACATATTAAATTTTAACTTGGCTCTTAACAAGTTTTACAACTTACAACTTCTATTTATTCTTTTTTTTAACAGAAGAATTTCATTCTAATATTTCTGATAGCATCCACAAAAGTTAACATTTCAATATACGAGAGAGATTGGCAATTAAATGACTTCTGCGTTAGCTTATTCTCTTCCTTTAAATCAACATTTACTGCAAAATCCGATCTTGCAGGTTCTCTATTATTAAACCTTGGGGCTGAAGCAATAAAGGGACTTAGTTGCCTCTCCAAACTCGTTTTGCTAGATTTATTTTTTACTACAACATTTTAAACATTAGCACACAAACTCGTGCGTAAATAAAAGAACCTTTGAAAAAATTAACTTTATTATCAGAGTACCTCGATTATTAAAGTTCAGCTTCTGTGATCTTTCTTTAATAGAATGGGTTTTCTTCATTTCAATTTTTCTAGCGTGTAAGTTATTATCCTGAACCATAAGAAATCACTGTCTATAATTGTTATAAGGTATAATACGTAAGTATACAATAAAGTATAGGTTTTGTAAATAAAAAATGCTTATAATAAAGATACGAGTACTTTAAATACTATTCCATAAAATAATTGACACAATACTTGTTGGAATAGAATATAATAAGATTACAAAACATTTAAAATGGCTGCGTTAGCAAGGCCTATATCTAAGGATGCTGGTAAACTTCTCTTCTATCTGTACTCTGCCTTTCCGCAAGATATCATAAACAATAATTGTCATGATGGAATAAGTCGATCAAGTTCGATGAGGGAATAAGTCCTTCCATGGAATTTGGCTGATTGTGAGAAAACTTAACTGTCCTCAAGACATCTCGGGAATGAATTGTGCTATAAACTTGACATTTGGCCGATTTCTATTAATATATTTCATTTATACCATCTACATATTATTATTACTATTTATCACGATAGTTTATACCTTAATTAAGTAAGGAAACAATGATGGTACTAAAATGGAGCCCTGTGGAACCCCACACTTCTTTAAACTCACACTCGATGGAACAGAAACTAGTTGACTATGGTTATTGACATAGGTGTGTTCAACACATTTCGTTTAAGTACGTAACATTAAAATAAAAATTGCTTATTATTATAATATCTCTATCTAGGGGGTCGGGAGGTCAAATGGGTCAAAAATTACTGTTTTTGTGTTTTTTATTGAATATTATTCTGCTTTTCATAGTGGTTAATCCAAGACAAATTTCATGAAAATCGGCCAAGTAGTTCTTGAATAAAAAATTTTTTTCTAAAGGCTGCACTTCAAATTTTTTACGAGAATTTTAGCGTTGAGAAGATATTATTTTATATTGTACTATAACTCTTTGTGCAAAATAGAGCTGTATTACTAAATTACGTTTTTTGTTATTGGTACACTTGTTTGTCACCTCTTTTTCCTTTCATTACCTTGTTTGTTATTGTTTTCTTCTGTTTTTAACCAAAAATAACATTTCAAATGTCACAGTTTATTTTCTGAAGTTCCTGGTGTTTTCTGTGTGTTAGAAATTTTATTTCAAAGGTATTGCAATGCCTAGATTTTGTAACAAAGTCTTTAAAAAAACGTAAGCAAGTAGGGAAGCCTAAAGTGGTGTTTTGTAGATAGTGACTGTGTGAGAAGCTAGTACACAAAGCCCAGAACCTAGGATTAGTGCACCAAGCCCAATTCCTAGGAGTCCATAATAAGGAAGTATAACCAACACAAAGAGCACATTCACCTACCAGCTGTGGTTATGGAGGAAATTAAGCCCATTTTCAGGGACCTTAGCAATAATGAACTGTTGAAGAGGTGTTTGCATGGCGGTACACAGAACCAAAGTGAATGGCTCAATAACATGATTTGGTCCCAAGCGAACTTTTCTCATGCTATCAACTCTAGAATTAGGGTTGCTGTCTTCAACAAAGGCAATATAGTCAGATGCGAAGTGTTTTTGCTAAATTAGGGATTGTACCTGGCGTAAACTGTGTGTATATGCTTCAAGATATGGACATGCTACGCATCAAAAAAGCGAATAAAGCCGTCGATGAAAATAAAAAAAAGTGTCGAAGACAGACTACACTGGCAAAAAAGAGGCTAGAAGACGACTATGAAGCAGAGGAAGCATACAATCCATCATATGGTGCAGGAATGCATTTATAAATTAAGTTTAGTAGTTGCTAAGCTAATGGATGTTCCAATTAAATGGCTTTTTTCCGAAAATGAATTTTTTTGGTAAATAAGGAACATTATCTCCAAAACTATAAATGATAGATCAATAATTTTTTTATCTGGAGAGGATATTAATCTTTACATTTTAACACATGGTTTAAAAAAAAAAATTCAATCAGAAAATTTTTTATTGCGACTAATTTATAAAAATTATTGGTAATTTTTAGAGTATCTTTTTAAAAATTTCCGTCTAAAGGAAAGGCTACAAATAAATTTAAAATGCGTAAAAGTTACAAATAACTATAAAAAGAGACAAATCTACATTTTATTATTATACTGATGTGTAAAATATACAACATTATGTGTTACTTATTTATTTACAAACTTAAGATAAAAAATAAACTTTTAATAAGTGTTGTTTGTCCCAGAAAAGTTTCAGGTTAAGTTTCATTTAGTCTACTGATAGGTTTTTCCGCTTATAATTATATTATACATACATAACACTTCACAGTAAGCGAGTTTACATGACATTTCAATCCAATGTTGACAATGCAAGGGTCTTTTGTGATGAGAACTCACCTTCGCTCACTTTAGGCAGCAGAAAGTCCTACATTCAGACTCCCGTACCTACAAGCTGTAAATGATGGTGTCACAATGAGACAAGGCTAAAAGCTGCCGATTGTTATTCAAGAGAAGGGGAGATCGTGTGAGATCACAGCTTTCAGAGTGAGTTTTAAAGCGCAAGAGTAAAAACGAAATGCACTCGACTGTAAAAGCGCATATCATAATAAATTTCAGCATCACATAAAACCTAGCTAATAGCCGCCTCTTTACATATCATTATGCTGTACTTTCCATAACATTATCAAACTGGATATTTTTAAACCATGTTTAAATTTAAAATATTGTTGTAACTTAATTAATCACTTGAAGAAAAATAAATCCTATAGTTTGTTTACCTCATCAGTTTTTGCATGGTAAACTACTTTCGTTTAAATTAGTTTAAATTTCAGATTCCTGATCACAAGTTAATCTGGATATTTTCTGGTTTAGATTTATTTAGGGAAGAGAGTCGTCAGTTCCATAGAAGGCCGAAAAATCTTTGTGTTTTAAACACTAATATCAAAATTGCAAAAATTACGCTACGATTTTCTTATATTTTGAGAATTAATTAAGTATTAACGAAGAAAAGTGCTAAAAACAATAGTAAATTATTTTCACCACAACTATAATAACAATTACACTTTGTAATTTCATTAGGTATTTGTTTCCTCTAGAATGAAGACATAATTTTGAATGATTACTTTTCATTGTATTCCATATAAAATGAATTCTAATCCAACATTTTTAAGTTCAATAAACCGGTATCTTCGTGCTAAGGGAAGAGTCACATTCATTTATAGTTTTATAACAGCAAGATGTTTTGTAAAAATCTGTTATGTGTCTGTAACTTCAAAAACTTTTGTAATTAACTATGAAACACCAAAACAATTTCATACATTATTCTACATTAATAGCAACTGCTGAGAATCAGTTTTATGATGTGTTCAATGAAGCTATCAAGTGCTACAAGTGCTCGTATAACGCTATAAAGATGGAACTTGGAACTGGTCAGCCAGAGTACAAACTATGCCTACACAGTTTTTGTTTCTATAGAATAAATATTAAAAAATTAAATTATAATATTACATAGCTCTCTCAGATATTTCTGTTCAGGTCCTCTACCATTTCATTCATCTGCGTCGGTGATAAAAAGACTAAAATTCTAAAGAGTCAATTACAGACCTGAGACGACCAAGTAATTTAATGTAACTGATTGTTATGAATAATTATGAGCTTCAGCTCCAGTTTACATTCGTTTTCGTGAAGCGTCTGGAATATGACACGCTTTCATAGACTTAATTCCTGGAATCTGAAGTCATGTTCGTCCGAAGAGATCCAAAATAAAGCCGGCAATCAAGAAGATCGAAATGAATTCTTTACATCGTTTCGACATCAGAGACACCAAGACTACAAAATATAGTGTAATCTAGGTTATTAATGATTGAAGGTTTGAAACAATAACAGGATTTCTGTGATACAACGACGAACCAATCCGATAAGATAAGAGAAAACACAGATAAGATAAAAAGATCGTATACCGAGTGACAGCGCAAAATACGAAACTACGTTAGTTTAAATTGTTTCCTTTCTAATTCATAAACTGTCCAGAATCTGAAAAACATCGCTTTATAGTGTTTAGGGTCAATATTAACAGTTTACTGGTTGCAGTATGGTAAGCGTCCACCACGTCAATCAAACCATATACGATGTTATTGATTATCTGTACTACAACAGAACAATAACAACCCGGTTTTTCGCTCCAGGTATTTTAAATTATTGTATAGTTCATCTACTTTTACAACTCCTAATTACGAATAAAAATAAATATGTAAATATGATTTACAACTTATTAATTAGGCTCTAAGTAAATATACTTTCTGTTTAGGCCTATCTCAGTTCATAGATTTTAAAAGTTATACTGTAAACCTAAACAATTTAAATACAAACTGAGATCTAAAATAGTATTAACAAGATATGTCTAGTGATTAAGCTTTGAAATATATGTTGACGTATTGTTACAAGTTGGTTGAAACATTAATATTCTACTTTCGCGGATTATTTGCAAAATAGAAAATATATGCTATTGATAAAGTTTTAGTTATATTTATTTTTAACCTCTATTTCACAAACTCAAAGCATATATATATATATATATATATATATATATATATATATATATATATATATTATATGTCCAAGTGATGCCTTTAGAATTACTGTGAAATGCGATGTAAAAAAGCTTTAAACATTTGAAAAGGTCTGGTAATACTAACTAGGTAAACAAATAATTATAATAATATTGGATAGGCAAACAATAAAAATTATTTTTCCACTCTACTGGAAAAAATTACTGAGACTTAAACTTACCTCCAAATCCTAATAAATCTTGCAAATAGCCACAACACAATACACAAAATAAACGCGGCAATACCGGTAATGGAAGCGAATGCAAACAGAAACTTTACTTAGAGGCAGCGACATTTCCAAACTCAAAATTGCCGTGATGCGCATGCGCAATACAATATTGCATTGTGGGATATAATACGAAACATCTAGGTAATATCTGATACGTATACGATACAAGAAAAGTGTCATAATGGCATTGACATAGTCATAGTTACGTACTATATGAAATCTGCTCATTGATATGTAACGTGAATGTTACAAGAATTCATATCTGAGATATCGTATACTTTGGATGCTACATGAGAAAGTTGCGAGTATTTAACAGATTTTGAACAAGTTTTTATTTCATTTTCATACAAACACTGAAAACTTTATTTCTTATCGCTTGATTAATCAAATTATGTTCTATTAGATATTTAATAGCATTTTTATGTTTATTAGTATATTTTCTCAAATATTGACTTTTCATTTTTATTAGTCTTCGTTACGTAAGCTATAAAGTAAACATGTTATAATATCAAGAGTAGGTTCCAATATTTAATATAAATAATATAATTTTAGTATAGTTATTTTTCATTTATTATTATTTATTAATACCACAAAGAAGTTTTTCAGTCTACAAATCGAGAGATGAAAATGACTGAGAATCCATTTGCTATATGGTTTTAAACGGTCCTTGCAGATCATAATCTAAAAGCTGCAATTATATATTTATAAACTTAAAACATGTAATAATAATTAAGGAAAGCACACAAACTGCTGACTTTCTTGAAATGTACAGAGTAATTTCTCATCGCTGAAAGTGAAAGTCAAAATGAACGGCTGTCAAAATATCAAATAGCAGTTTATTCTCAATTCATATATTTTGTAGCTTGATGTTATTAAAATTAAACGTCACACATAAATATATAATATTGAAACATGTCTTATATTACCAGCCGATGATGGTACTAAGAAGCTTCCCTCATACTTAAACCAATGACCGGGCAGGTGGGCAGTTTGCAAGAACAGAATCGCCTATAATCACGCATCCAAAGAGCAGATGTCTGTGAATTTGGCAGACATAAGGAGCTGTTCAAACCTGAAAGACATCAGGAGCAGCTACTCCCGACGTTGCTTGACTCGGCTATCATTTGGTAACCTCCTTACCCACCGTACTGCGCTATTTGTTGTGGTAATTATATCACCGTTACACAACTAGATGAAAATACTAAGTCACCACTTAAACATATATTGGCTGTACAACGGTTGATGTTGATTTAACATTAATTTGAGTGTCCGACGAAATTAAGAGTATTATCTCTGTAAAAATCAGCGGCTGGTGATTGATTTCTTTCGTAGAAAAAATTCCTCTATTGTCTTTCTAGAATTTAGGGGTTTGCCCTTATATAATGCCATTTGACTCGCAGCTCCTGGAAAATAAGGTTCTGTAGCTATGTTTGGTTCACGTGTCACGTAGACTGGAAATGTGTTTTGCACCAAAGCAAAAATAAATGAATTGGTGTAAATCAATATTTTCTAAATATTTGACTGCTTTTTCATGTACCTCTTGTAATGCAATCATGCTATACAAATTTGAGACTCTGCTAGTTACACACTGGAGTCCACAGTTAGCAAATATCCACTCTAGGGGTTCTATACATTTAAAGGTAAACTATGCAAATATAGTCAGTCACATTTTCCGCTTCTGTTTCGTCACCCAGTACGAGAGAATCTGAAAGGGAAATCAAGTGAATGCTGAATAATCGAAATAATTCCATTACAAGTAGCGGACGTTTTGTTAAAACTCATCGATAAAAGCACAGTCCGTATTTTTTTAATACAAATTCATAAAACAGTACAGAGCATAAATTAGCTCTAGAAGTCTTGCCTCAGGCTTCAGGCTCGCAAGCTGCACAATCAACCTCTCCTGTAATAACGCAACATTATGCGAGTTCGCGTGTTTCCAAGTGTCCCACCCTCCTCTTGTATCCCCAGGGATCTTCTCATAAGGAGAAAAGGGTTAAGACGATGATTCATTTTGCCTACAATATACAAGGTTTCTAATTAAAGAAGAATGTTCATTGTATTATCTTAACTGCAAATGTAGGAACAAGGCTGAAATGGATAGCCTTCAATTGTTTTGTTATTGATCCTTGGTAGTTTTGTTATCATTTATAGCAAGATAGACAGACAATTCACGTAGCAATTCAATTTTTTTACGTTATCTTACTCCACGTACAATTCAAAGTTTTTATAGTTCAATAAAATACTTGATTTTTGGATAATTGTGAAAAAAATTATCTTGAGATAAGTAAGTAACACACTCATATGAAATAACACATATTTTTATTTTATTTCAAAATCTAACTTCTTAGTAGTAGTTTTAAACGTTATTTGAAATCAGAAGTATCCTATTAAAACATAACAATAATTTATTGTTGATCTTGGACTAATTTTAATAATCTTTTCTAATAACAAGTTAGATTCCAATGATTCAAATGACTAAAATGTACTTGAATATTATGTTTCAAATTGTTAATTTTCAGATAAATTTCAAAAATATATTAAGCATGAAGAAATGTTTCTCTTTTAATAATACAAACAGTTACATTTTACAAACTACTCAAGGAGAGACCTTTCTCTTTTATTAATCAAACAATTACAATGATCCAACTATGCAAGGAGGGTATGTTTCCTATAAACATGTATACAGTTACATTTTATCTTTATGCAATTAAGTGGAATCAATTTCTTGTGCAAATTAAGAATAATTTACATATCTTATATGAAAATTTTAAACACATCTTTTCTTCTATAACAAACTATTAATTTGATCTGTTTAATCTTTAAATTGATTGTTTTTAAATATAAGTACTGTACTTTCAAAATTGAAACAAAACGTATTTATATTAATTGATTAAACTGTGATACTACCTAATGTTATTTTCTTACTATTTCGACACAAATACTTAACTTACATAATTATTGGGCACTGACACAAGACCTTTTTACACCTAAAGTATTGTTCCCGCACACTAACCACACTCCCGCGCGCGCGCGCACACGCACACACACCCAAGCACGCACGCACGCACACATCATGTTTGGTGGGAACTGTTAAAATGATCACTTCCTGTTGTCTACCAGCTGTATGGGAGCGGAATTAAGTATCCGCTGACCGGATACCACCGTGTGACCAGAGAGTCTGTATGCTTCGTAGTATGGTTTTATTACTGTACTTCCTTTCCTACGGTGGGAAGGTGGTTTCTATTTAGTCATGAATTTTGATGTTCTAATAATTTCATATCGCTTGCAAAGTTCATGCTCAAACTACCTTATTTTGTCAGTTATCTCATTCAAAAATGTTTTATCTGATTTGCCTCTTTGTCTACTAGGAAGTCGACTGCACATTATAGTGTTGCAATCGAATTCTGGTTGGAATTTTTATATTCATAGCACTTTACGATACCTTCTATGAAGACCTAACTGGGTGCATTTTTAAATACAAGGGTTTTAGAAAATTCTGTAATCAGGCACAAATAAAAGCGAGATGGAACATTAGACTTTTTTAAATTATTTACATGATATAAAGCATCAGTAAGTAAAATATTTTAAATTCATTTATTAGTAAAGGCATTAACATAGAGAACGCTGTATATAAACATAAAGCGTATATCAAGTTAATTACTACGTGTAATTCTGGTTGACAACACAGTTACCTTTAATTAATCCGTGTAACCGAACTCTTTCAACTATACATGAAAGGTAACTGTCATAAATTTTAAGAACCTAAAATATTAGCAACATATTTATAAACATCATATATATATCAATAATAATTGTCTGTTAACTTAATTGCGGTTCTGTACGCAGTAACTCCTAATGAGGTGCGTGACCACGTGACCACAATGTGTCTGCAGCAGTCAACGTGTTAATGCTGTGAACTTCACATATGTAAACATCACACTAATGGTTCAGATTGGTACTTCCACATTCATATTAAATTACGTAGTAGCTGACTTGGAGCGATAGATCAGACCTCCTGTACAGTTCGAGGACTTTTAGCTGTGCGCGTGTTTGAGTGTGTGGTGATAGGCGGGAGGGGTGGCGGGTAGCATTATGCGCTGCGTCCCGAAAACAGTTCCTGTGACTCAATGGGATTTAAAACCCTCCTTTCAGGAATCGTATTGGCCCGAATAACTCATCGCACTCGCTAAAAATCAGTCTGTTTGTGAAAGTACTGTATTGTGGTGGAATTAAATAATAGGAGAAAACCAAAATAATAGGAATAATAGAGACGTTATCCTTGTTTTTCAGTTGTTATAGTGCTGTATAAACGTGTTTTTGAAAAATTGAATGTATTTGTCAATTTTATCTGTAAATCAAAATTGTGAGTTTAAAGTCGTTAAAGAGATTGTTGCGCCTTCATCTCAGCGTGGCTAGCACGTAAACGCAACCCGCCACACAGATAGCGTTATGTTTGTTAAGAGGGTAGTATCTGGCCCTACGAGCACAGCTAAATTCCTTTAACTGTATACGCGGATGTTTTTTAGTGGCAGTCTCTCGGTTTTACGTATTTTGATAGTTTTCCATAGTGAGGCCGAAATATTTCTGGTATTTTGTCAGTATTTCAACGCAATGGGATTCGTAACAATTGATTATTTTCCTAAGATTTTGCCTAACGTGTGTCTATAATTTATATCTTAAGATTATTTCACTTCCAAAAACACATTTAGATGAAGCAGTAGATGTATCTTTGAAAAATGAATATAAAGAAGCTATTCCCAGAAAATATGATATTAAAAGCATTTGAGAGATGTTTTAACCTTCATACATATTCTTAGTTTTCTAATATGTCCTATTTATGAATATTTATATGTTACATATGCATTTATTGATACTGGTATGTAATTTCCTACACAGCTGCAGTTTTGATATTATTTAAGTCACATGTTATTTAAGAACAGATAACAAATAATAGAATAAATGCCTATGTTTTACAACTGTTTTGCAATCCACTTTAGCCGAAGCAGAACACAGTTATTATTGTTCATCTTTCCGTAGTAACAAATACGGTGTTAAAAGTGTATTCATTTATCTTGCTATATTATCTTGACTATTTCGTCTCTTCTCATCGGTTTTTATGGAATTCTCCTTTAAAAATTGTACATCCACCATTTAAAATCAAATGAAGGTAGGTTCTTGTTTCTTTCGGAAGAGAGCTACAACCTAATACGACATACCTTTGTTTCAAGTTTGTTTTTGACAATGGAAAATTGTGAAGGGAACAAGATTTATCCGAACATTTTCCATCGTTCAGTGATACAATACTATCAGTACCACTACGTTTCGAGATCTGCAATCTGATCTCTTCGTCTGGTAACTAACCGTTTTATTTGCACTTAATAAAAACAAAGCACAACGCTATTTATTACAACCTTACTACAGAATGCAGGTCACACTAGGTCTTCACTCACCTACAAACCACATAGAACAATGTTATGTTATGTATTAGGTACAGCATTCTTGTAATACAATAAAAACATGAAAAATTAAAACCTGTAATTTAAACCACCTCAAAGTTATGATTTGTTAAATTAAAAATATATACAGACTGTCACACATAACAAACCGAAATTACCGTTTTCTTAAAGGGATAATATTTTTCATTTTCACATAATTGCCCTCATATTTTTTAAGACTGTGTATGTTAATCAGAATTATTTATTTAGTTACTAAATCAAACTTATTTACTAGGACGAAAAATGTCTTGATATTTTCTTAAGTAAACATGCTGTTTCCCACACGCCATCTCACGTTACCGCAGTCGCGTGACTAATACTGGAAATGTTCGTGCTTCACCCCATAAATAAACGTTATTGTGATGTTTTACTCCTTCGTAAATAGCCGCCGCGGTCATAACTTACACCGTGCAGTGAAGGATAATATTGTTAGCGAGTCTTGCTTGCACATTGTTATACATGTTACCACAAGCGAATAATTTTTCTATGTATTACAATCCCTAAATTTTGTAATGCATTCATTAGATTGTGTATTAAATACTACCATATTTATTTACATTGTTAAGAATTTTAAACAATAGTACTGAAACTTTTTCTCTAATTTGAAGTGGAAATTTAAATTAAGAAATAAAAATCTAAAAAAGACGACATGATTAGGAGAATGAAACAAATATATTCAGTAGAAAATATCTCTATAAAATAATTTCATCTGTAACAGTTAGAAACGTTGGCTAAACAATATTCTATGACAATAATAGAAACATTCAAGAAACACAATGCAAAACTATGTCTATAGTATTTGATTCTGAGAATTGAATTTGTCATTTTATGTAGTTTATAATCTAACGTGGTGTTCTAGGATTTTGTTAGAACAACTTTATTTCAATAACACGCATTTTAATGTTTTATCTTAGTTTTAAAGATTCAAAGCATTTCCATTTAATTAGATTGGAAACTTTATAAAACTAAGTTATTACGTCATAATGATGTGTTACCCAAAATCTATTAGAATGTACATAACAGAACGCTTTCAACCAAGGATGTTGTGTGGGTAATGTTGGGTAATCAACAAATCATTTGTGTAATTGCCCAAATTACTAACACTGCTATACTTCTCCTTACAGTAAGAGTTAAATTAAACTAAAATCCCAATTGTTATTTTGACAAATAAAGAGTAGAACTGACATTTCATTAAAAGAAATAGTGAAATAGCTTTAAAAACTATACATAGTTACAAATGTCTAACTAAATATTTTTTCCACTCGAAATCTGTATTGGTATTTGTTTATAATTTTTTGAGAATTTGAGAAATAGGACCTCTTAGGTAATAATGTATTTGTAATTCTCATCACTAATAAGGGAAACAAATAACACCGTAATGTTGTGAATATGGAAACACTGAAATTTTAAGTTTATAAAACTCTGTAAACTCACCTCTCTTTAATCAGATTTTTCAGTTAAAGAACAAATTAAAGACAAAGATGGTTAGTGTAAAATTTGTGGAATAATGGATAAACAAGGGTGATAGCCTGTAGGACTTAAGGCTACAGTTAAAAACCTAGTAGAAATGTGCTCCAGAGATTAAGATCTCTACTTAACTACCAAACTTCCGATCTGTGAAAGTGAAGGACGACTGTAGTAACTAAATCCTGATCTTGACTTTATGGTTAAACTTACAAAACAATTGACCGATCTACAATTATTATAATTGGACCAAGGATCTTTATTAGTTTTATGTCTATCTATCTATATATATAATAGATGTTTTATATATATATAATAGATGTTTTATATGTATGTATATATATATATATAGAGAGAGAGAGAGAGAGAGAATGTATATAAATGAATGTATTTGTGTTTGTCCTTTATATAATCGTAAACTATTTGACCGATCATTAGGAAAATGTGTATGTATATGTATTTTTAGACGGAGAAGGTTTATATACTATGCCTATTGATGTATCTCGCCACCAGACGGTACTCCATATGTTAATACAGAATACAGAAAATCTTTATTCACAGTCTTGGAGATCGGAATGGTGTCAATACAATTAAATTACAAAGTCTTTCAGTTTAGGTTAAAATTTTGCCAGTCCATGTACTCCTTTGACACTATAAAACGGCATCTTCGAGAACCAGCTAACTAGTTTCTTCTTCAGAGTCATTGGGTTGTCATCCTTCAGTTCTTGAGGAAGATTGTTGAA
Source organism: Homalodisca vitripennis (assembly GCF_021130785.1). Lineage (NCBI taxonomy): Eukaryota > Metazoa > Arthropoda > Insecta > Hemiptera > Cicadellidae > Homalodisca > Homalodisca vitripennis. The sequence continues at coordinate 4,779 of NW_025780407.1, read as the reverse complement.
AAATCTCGCCCCGGCGTATGATGGCTTACATTCATACAGAGTCAGGCGATGAGCAGGAAGGTTATTGTTTAACCCATTTCTGGTTTCATATTGGTGGACTTGCTCATTGCGTTTCAAAGCTTTGGTAGAGGCCAGAACAATGGATTCGACTATGTAGAGACTAATAACCGTTAACAGATTATGTGCTCTGAATACTTCTCTACAGCTATCACGCCATCCCACACCTGGAGACGATCATCCAGCACAACTCCAAGATGTTTTGTGTTATTCACAGCAAGCAGATCTGGTAGTGGAGCAATTTCATCCTTTATGCTTTCAAAGGTAAGCTGCTTAGTTTTTGACTCATTTAAAAATTAAGTCGTTGCTGCTGCAGTAATCTTCCGCGTAACCAAGCGCCACCAATGAATCGATCTCAAGAGATTCTGCTGAGCTTCCAGATGTCAAGAGAACAGAGTCGTCTGCGTACATGACTGTGTAGCAATGGTTGTTGAGAAATCCTGGAAGGTCGTTAGTAAAGAGGATGAAAAGAACCGGTCCAAGGACCGATCCCTGGGGCACACCCCGTGACATCGGGAGAAGACCGGATCTGATTTTCGACTTTGCAATTATTCCGCACATCGACCAGCTCCACCAACTGCTCTCTACCTTGAAGATAGTTGGAAATCCATCTCAGCGCAGTGTTCTTGAAGCCCAAATAAACTAAGCTTCTCCAGAATCAGATCATGGCCAAGGCAGTCGAATGCCTTGGTCATGTCAAGAAAGATGCCAGTGACCGTATCCCTTTCTTCAATTTTATCGATGATATGCTCAACCATGTCCGTCAGTGCAGTTAAAGTCGACCTCCTCCTTAAAAATCCATGTTGTCGATCGGTTTGAAGGTGATTTCGAGACATGTGATCAAACATTCGCTTGAGGACTATCTTCTCAATAACTTTTGAGAAAGTTGAGATTAGGGATATAGGCCTGAAATTGCCGACATCTTCTTTAGGACCCTTTTTATGCAGAGGAACCACTCTGGAAACTTTCAACTTGCTTGGAAATTCACCGAGCTTGAAGGATAAGTTTGTGATATGGACTAACGGAGCTACTAGCTCGTCACTGCAGTTTTTCAATAGTGAGGAGATCTCATCAAGCCCAGCAGATCTTTTTGGTTTTAGCTGTCGAATAATCTCACTCATCTCTTTTACATTAGTTGGGGATAAAAACGGTCAGTGGAAACTCTACATCAGGGGGTTGTACATGCACTTTGTATAGATGTCCTGTTTGCTTTTCATTCAATGTTTTGTCAGATATTGTAGAAAAATACTCATTGAAATGATTTGCAAGCGCTTCGGATTCTGTAACAACTGTACCATCAATTCTGAGCCTTTGTGTTTTGTGTCCTGAATCTTTCTGGGTCCTTTCTAAATTTATAGATTTCCAAATCGCTTGACTTTTATTTTCTGCTTCTTGAATGAGCTTAGCATTTGCATCTTTTCTGAGTTGTTTCAGCTTCATATCGTAAAACTTTTTTAGATCGGACGTATGGCGTTTGTCAGCCTGACTTCCACTGAGAAACATAGGCTTCCTGAGCATCAAGAAATTGGGTCTTCAAACGTCTTGTTTCTTTATCGTAAGAATGAAATTTTCGTTTGCCATTTCTATCACGTGATTTCTTGAGAGGGAACGTGGCGTCAAGAGCCGTTGCAATTATGCCAATAAAGCTGCTGTATGAGCTTTCTAGATCGCATGCTTCATATACTGTGTCCCATGCTACACAACTCAGGTGTGCTTTCAAATTGGACAAGTTCTCAGTGTTGAGGCTGGCGCCGAACCGAAGAAAGTTGGCATTGATCAGTGGGCGACTCTTTGAAATTGACCTCTGAAAGGCTGGCCTGTTATGGTCAGAAATTCCTGTTTTCAGCACCTGAACATTGATATCAGGAAATAAAGTCGTAAGTTTTTGAACACACTGTAATCGATGGAAAGTGGAATGAGGGTGTACCGCTTATCCTTGTGGAGTGAGTAAGTAAAGATTCTTGCCCCATGTCATACTTCTGCCAGCAGTATCGTTGGAAACCCAGGCAGTTCGTTGAACTCCGATTTTTGCCTTAAAGATTTTCAAGCCATCAAATGTTTAATGTCTCCGACTAACACTACCGGTGAGTTTTTTCACAGACAATTTTTAGGAAAAAAAAAATTTCCAGGGCACTAGATAGAACCTCAAAGGCCTCGGAGGTTTTCTCCCAAAACTATTACTCGGGAGGTAGGTATGGTGCCAAGATATGTAAATGTTCTTTTCTACGTAGAACCAGGAAATCTTAACTGCTTTCACTGCTGCAATTTCAACCAGACAAGAGGCACACATCAATGAATCAAACATTCAAATTTTCCAACCATCAATGTCTAACGACCTTTTGCATCAAAATATTGCAACACCGCCTTTCAAGTTGTGTTCTCTACTAAAAAGAAGCTGCTAAGTGATAGTTCAGGAGACAGGTGTTTGCCAACTATTTCCATTGACTGCCCAGTGCTCAGTTATAACAAAAATAGCTGGGCTGTAATGAACTAAGAAAGATGATTGAGTTGGTCAACATTTGTTATTGATTTTCGGTCGGACATTCCTGATGAAATATTTGTGTAGACTTTGCTGATCTTATAGTTTTGGAATTGATGAATAATCTGCTTCTCTTAGGGTAGGGAATTTTCCACCGGGCTTTCGCTGTTGAAGTGTGTGCATAAAAAATGGGGATTTTTTGGATTCTGTGTTGGTGAGCCTCTTCATCCGCATCCACAGTCGGGGTTGCCAGGAGATAAGCTTCGATTAGTTCGATTTGCCGGATTTAACAGGACTCTATATTTTTGAATATTTTGCTTCAAAAAAACTCTTCTGTTGTTTTCATCGGGTTTCAAATGGTTTGCGCACCAAACTTGTGGAGTCGATTGGAGGTTTCCAACAGGTTTTGATCTAGAGAAGAAACCAGGCTTGGTGTGAATTCATACCAATTTTTCTGGTACAGGGGTTCGACACATGTCTTCAAGTAGCAGAGATGGATTTTTTCTTCAAGATCACTAACTCTTAAATCAAGCCTTTTCCTATTGTTCGTTTGTAGTGCATTGAATCCACAGGAGAAAAGGCCATCACTTTATATCCATTGCTTTGATTTGTTTTATTATTTCACATTGAGATTGGACTGAACATTTTACTGGGTCATTTTTCAACATAATTCAGACTTTTTCTTGGAAATTTCTAGTTTTAAGGCATCTATATTTTCCTCTAACTTGAAGATGGTCAACAAGGGACTGCTCGATTTATCATAGTCCGCATACATTTCTTGTTCTTTTTTCCCGTAGGCTGATTTCTTTTTGTAACTGGCAGGACCTTTTCACTTATTAGTTGATGTACGACTCATCATGGGCTACTTGTTAGAGACGTTCGTTTTCTTCCCCTAACACTTTCCAAGTTTAGCTTCCAAACTTAGAATAGTTGCAGACAACTTTTCCATTTTCCTTTGTTTAATTCAGAGTTTTCGTGGTTGTGTAAGAGGGCAGTTGCCTAGTTCAGCTGCGGTATTTTCCCAAAGAGTTCTCATCGTCGTTATTTTATTACAATCTAAGTTTTTTAGATCGGAACTTCATATAATGTCATTCTAGTGTTCTCATTCAAGATTATGCTGGTGTTTGGACTTGGGAAGCTTTTCCTAGTTTTTTTTTTGTGATTTTGGTGATTGTAGTAGTGGTCGACGGTACAGTGTGGGCACAACCAAACTGAATATCCATTTAAAAGAACCATTGCACAAATTTTTCGTAAATGATCATCCATCATGCCCATACAACAAAACATGATACCAGGTGAAGCATTGACCTCTCGCACAACACTGCGTTCTTTCTGTGTCGTTGGAGACCACATTATCCACATAAGGGACATACAGGAATTTTCAATTTTTTTTTTTTGCAGTTAACGTCCGGTTTTCACGCGTCATACTTTCTTCTTGTAGCTGTAGCGTTCTTGCTTAGATTTCGTTTTAATACCCTGGCGTTCTTCGATATGAGTAATAATGTTTCCTTGTACATAGTACTAGTAAGTGCAATGGCACACAAGATTAAAGAAGGCTGTGACTAAGGAAGAAACTGGCGTGGTGAAGTGTTTATTACCTGGATTACTCTTTGTAAGACAGACGATGATTGCTGTTATTTAGAAATTGACGGTTAGCCATGAGGTGAGTTTTTAGATGATAAATGTTTATTGGAATGATAAAAAGTTCACTATGATATTATGTTAAAATCATTAAAAAACTGATGACCTCACGAACAGTCCTTGAATCAGAAAAAACACTTTTGGAAAAATAATTATAGCTGAGATTAAGTAAAACTGAGCAGCAAAACATCGTCAAAACATTTTCAAACTTGTGTCCATATTTGTAAACTGACAGTTACAAATAACTGAAAGTTTTTAAAAGCGCCTGCACCACTATAAACATTGCGATTAACGAGATAGTTACGTATATTAAATAGCGAAAAACCTATTTGGTCGCGTTAAGCTTTGATGTATATTTGTCTTCAAAATAACATTTCTGGTTGAAATTAAAGCTTGAGTGTTTAGACCACTTTATAATAAAGTACATCGTTACGTAGACAATGGCTATAAACATACACTTTTGACAGATTTTCTTGATCGTTGGCAACAATTAAAAAACTCTAAATCGTCGTTGTAAATATAATTCACTTGAATCAGAAGTGCACATACACGGGCAAAGCTTACGAAAAGCAGTGCGAAGCCGCGGGAAAAACAGCTAGTTA
>NW_025780406.1:0-57885 GCF_021130785.1 Homalodisca vitripennis | reverse complement strand
GAAAGGCATCAATATAATACAATGATATACTTTCCCCCCAGTTTATATGCACCTGTGATAATAATACTTGGCTATAAATGCCCAACCCATGAAAAAAGTCCATTTTTCATGGTCACGGTATTGTAAATAAATACCAAAAACAATCAAATCTTTGGGTTATAGATTACTCGCCTTCTTGTAACAAAATTATACAGAAACCTTTCCTAAATATTCTTACATAAATAATTAAGAATTATTTTGTATAAAAATAGATTTTGATTAATTTTAAATCGTGTTTTAGTTTTCATAATAATTTATTTTCATACAACAGTGAACTGTTGAAGAAGTATTAATCCTTCCCGTTGAATTGTCCGAGCCCTTAGTATATAAGAAGTTTAATTTGGAAAAAGTTAAGTACTTTAATTTAGAGATTCCTATCATATTTTCATTTATGCAGAAAGATTTGGTTGTTTTGATAAAATAGTGACAAAGAGTAGTTACAGACTATCTGATCGGTAACATCTTCACATTATATCAAAGTTTCATATTATATAACAATTCACATTATATAAGAATTTTATTTAAGTATCAACAATGCATAACATTTATTTGACATGAAATATTGAAACGCTAAAATATTTGCGAATGTTGAGTTTAGATCCAGTTTACCTTCTTCTTAGTGCAGCGTCTAGAATCTGACTCAGTTACAGATTTGACTCCTAGAATCTTGAGTCATATTTATCTGAAGAGATCCAAGAAACGTCGGCGACGAAGAAGCTCAAAAGAACTATTTACATCGTTTCGACATCAGAGACTCCTAGACCACAAAATAACTAGGTGAAGCGGTATTCTGATTGTCTCAACAGGTGCACGATTGCGTGCACTACGGTGTTTTTTAGACACGATCTCTAAGTAAGGTGGAGGAACCGAGCCTTCTATACATAACGTTAGATATTGTGTAGAAGGGTTGATTCAATGTGAATGTTGAGATTAGCTCCGTTATGTGTAGAAAGCTCGGTTGTTTCACACTGTACAGAGACCATGCCTTAAAACATCGCACTGCACTCAATTAATGTGCAATTGATTAGGCAACGAGAATACCTCTTCATCTAGATTACACTATATTTTTGCATTCTAGGTTATCTGGTGTCGAATGTCATTTTGAGCTTCTTCGTCACAGCCTTTTTTGTGTTTCTTCAGTCGAACATGACTTCCAGACCCCAGGAGATAATATTCACCTAAGAGGAATGTGAGCTAGAGCTAAGCTCAACGTTTTAAATTGATTCAACCCTTCCCACACCTAACTACGCTGAAATATTGTTGATAAGCTCTTTCAAAATATCAGAGCACTTCATACAATACGTTTAAAAGCATTTCATTACTTTTATGATGTGAATTTGTTTTGGACAGGTGAATCATCGTTTACAATCCAAGTTTGTACAAACATTACTATAATACGCATGATTTTTTTTATTTGTAGGATTCATCATTTGCGACTAAATAAAAAAAATTGTATTGCTTAAGTAAAATATATAAGCAGGTGTACACGTGCTAAACTCCCAAATTAATTCTAAAGGTTAAAAACTGTCGGAATTTATATCCATATTTCTCAGGTATTTCTTTTGTTGAACTAAAACAAGTTAGGTAAGTAGCGCCTGAAAAACATACGTCAGTGTGTTCTTTCTTATTTCTGTTCGTTCACAGATGGAACGAGAGAAAGCGCCTAGCGCCGCGGCTGTAACTGTTTGAACCTTGACCGAATGCCACCAAGGTCACTGACCACTGCTGGCTGGTGTGGCAGGCCCGGGCAGGCCAGGGGACAGGAAATGACTCAGCCCGTGCTCGGCTGTCTTTCTTTGCCACTGCACTCCTGAGTGACTCATCCGCTGGACTTTGGACCCGGAACGGCGGCCCTTAAACAATATGTCAGCTCAAGATCCATCAGCCTTCAAAACCTTTATCAGCAGCAAACACATCACAGAAGGGCCTGTTGTGTTTAGACGCTTTACAAAGTTCGGTTGATAATTTCGCAGACGGTTAGAAAACTTCTCGGTAGGATTCAAGTACAACAGATCACTAAATAGTGTAAATAAAACTGTCAGCAGCCTTCGATAATTTAGCCTTTCAGTCTGCCAGTCTTCAACATTTAACTTTTGGGAACAATACCCTGAAATACGTTTCCGTATTCTAGAATAGAGCCGGCTCATCGACGGCCATTTTGATTTTAGTCCCATAAAATAAAGGGAAAAAAGCATTCCAAAACGCTTTTTCATTTTCGATATGTTTTAAACTCTGACGTTTTAAAAATGTTTAAAAAGTACACTAAGACTACGTAGAATATAAACTTAAACTGTTCTGATGCGTATCAATAAAATCTTTTAAATAATCCATAATTATATAGAGCCGCAAAAATGTTTGAAGCTTAATATTGTTCTTGTGACGTAAAATTCAAGGCCGTTACGGCACCTTTATAAACAAAGTTGAACTTCTGACAATTGTGACTCCATTGTTATGGGTATAAAATTATGGGAGATGTTCTTAATGTAAATTTTTAATTGATCCGCATCCAAACGATTTTTATTTTTCGCATTACCGTAGGCCTATAGTTTTTGGAATATTAAAGCGACGACGTTTAAAAAGCGCTGACGTTGACGAAACAAATGCGACAAGAAGGAAAAGTGTCACTGTTTGGCACACAATTGTCGACACATTGACTAAACACACTTGGCACATAACGAGGCACCCTGACACGCTACTCATTATTGTCAAAAAACTAACACTCTCCCCCTCTCTCTATCTCTCTCACTCTTCACCCGACTGGGCATTATTTTCTTTTTTGGAGCACTTTCAGCATCACCGGAACCTATAATGTTTCGAGCTATAGTTATTTTGTAAAAATGAAGTAAGTAAGACATTTAATATTCTTATGCAATATGTAAAACAACAAGAAATGCATGTATGGTGGACACCCGTGAAATGGGAAAGAGTCTAATATATATTATACAACCGCATGTGTAAACTGACTGACTGACTCACTCACTCACTCACGTATACTAAATTCTAACCTACTTCCAGATGAGTTAGAGACTTGAAATTTGGTACACAGATAGCTTTTCCACGTGTAACCACCAGGAAAATCCCGAAAAGTGAGAATTTTTCATTTTTCAACCCCTCAAAAAAAATTCCCAAAAAAATCGCGCATTCTTCACCCCTGCAGGCATTTTTTGTAAGCCCGATAGCGGGCGAACCGTTGGAGCTAGCTCGGATCTGACGGAAAATTCATGGTTCAGGAATGAAGTGAACTACAAAAAAGGTCTAATGACTTTTTGCTCTATCTTCCATGGTTAAGCGACAAAAAACGCTCTCGAACATTTGAAATTCCAGAGATTTTTTTCGATTAAAAATAATGTTTCAAGCCCGATAGCGGCCCGAACCGTTGGTCGTAGCTCAAATCTGATTGACCCATCAAATTAGCAAATTGCGCGATCTACAGAAAAGGTCCAGTAATCTTTTGCCCTATCTCGATTGGTTTGGCCGAAAAACGTGATTATGTACAATTTTGTTGTAACTTTTACGCGAAACTTTTGTTTTTGGGGTCGATAGCGGCGACGAAACCATTGGTCGGAGGTCAAAATAAGACTAACGTTTTATTTAGGAAATAAGATGACCTACAAAAAAGGTCCAGTGACTTTTTACTATATTTCCCTTAGTTTTACCGCAAAACGCGATTAAGTGAAAATATTGGACATTTTCGCCTAAAAACTTACATTCCGGGCTTGATAGCGGCTAAACGGTTGGTCGTAACTCAAAACAAATTTTAAACGGGATTTAGGAAATCACGTGATCTACAGAAAAGGTTCAGTGACTTCGGGAGTTGGCTGAGCGTTAGCTAAGCGTCAATAGTAGATAGGGGACAGAGGAATATTTATTATGTTCACAGACACAATACCCTCTAAAAAAGGCCCAAGTGTGTCATTAACCCCCGGTAATATTAACCCCCCCCCCCGGGGATTTCCTGGTATGACCTGATAACCTCCTGTACATTCAACCCCCTGATGTGTTAACCCCCTGGTAACATTAAACCCCCCCAGGGAATTTCCTGCCATGACCTCATGTCCGAATTTTACCAGTCACCAAATCTCTTAACCCCCCCCCTGGGAAGATCCTGGTATGACCAGATAACCCCCTGGAGACTTATCCCCCGGTAACGTTAACCCCCCCTGGGAAATTTGTTCATATGACCAGACAATATCCTGACGAAATTAAACCCCCTCTTGTCTTAACCTCCTTAACATTAATCACCCACCCAGGGAATTTCTCGCCTTGACTAGATAGTCTCCTGGTGATATTAAACCCCCTGTTCGACTTAAAATACTGCCTTGAGGTCGGTTTTTATTATGTTTATACTAAACAATTCAAGATAGCTGACCCGTGCAGACTTTTCTCCCGAGCTCATTTCTGGCTAAACCATAGGTCGTAGATCAGATCTGAGGGCACAATCGAAAGACAAAATTAAATTTCCAACAAGAAAGGTCCAGTCACTTTTTGTCGTATCTCTAACGGTTTAACCGCAAAATGCCCTCAAAGTCAAAAGTTTTTACGAATCCGGAAAAAAATCTATGAAAAAGTGTCAATTTTTAAATCCCTTGTCATTTACTTAATGTCCGGACTTAACCAGTCACCGAATTCCGCTTATCCCCGAATTTGCAAGCGTTTACTTTGGGGGCCTGGGGGCGTAGCCCCCAGCGAGCCGAAGGCGAGTCCCATATATATACAGCCGCATGTGTAACTCACTCACTGGACTGACACATAGGTAATACTAATTCTAACATACTTCCAGAAGTGCTGGAAACGTGAAATTTTGCACGCACGTCGCACGTATCTTCAAACCTCCGGGAAAAGTCTGAAAACCGGATTTTTTTTTACTTTTGAACCCCTCAAAAAAATTCCCGAACGGACCCCTGTTTTGCCCTAGCAGGCTTTCCTTTGAAGCCCGATAGCGGGCGAACCGTCGGAGCTAGCTTCGATCTGACGAAAAATTAATGGTCAGGAATGATGTGAACTACAAAAAAGGTCCAGTGATCTTTTGCTCTATCTCAATTGGTTTGGCCGAAAAACGCGATTACATTAAAATATTTTGAAATTTTCGCCTAAAAATTTACCTTTCGGGCTCGATAGCGGCTAACTAAACGGTTGGTCGTAGCTCAAAACAAATTTTCAATGGGATTTAGTAAATGGCGTGATCTACAAAAAAGGTCATGTAACTTTTTGCCCTACCCTCAATGGTTTGGCCGCATAACGCGTTTTAAAGTATTGATTTTCTAAGTTTTTACGTGAGATTTTGTTTTCTGGGTTTTATTCCGGCCAAACTACTTATTGTATCACAGAATAAAAATTTGATTTTATTACTAATTAATGCGATCTACAAAAAAGGTCCAGTGACATTTTGCTCTATCTCCATTGGTTCGGCTAATAAATGTAAATATTTCGTAATTTCTTTTTAATAACTTTGTTTCTAGAGTCGATAGCGGCCAAACGGTTAGTTCTACCTTAAATATAAAAACTTTTATGGCTATAAATTGATGGGATCTACAAAAAAGGTAATGTAACTATTTGTTGTATGTCCTTTAATAAGCCAGAAAAACTCTATAAATAGCTAAATATTTGTCGTAGATTGGCAATTTTTGGAGTTTTTAAATTATTATGTGACTAATATTTGTGTAATTCATTCCAGATTCAGTTTGCACTTGCTTTGTTACGTTAACGAGTGAATACAACTCCACATTAGGAAACTGGCTGAGCGTTAGTTAAGCGTCAATAGTAGATAGGGACAGAGAAAGATTTTATTATGTTCACAGACACAACACCCTCTAAAATAGGCCCAAGTGTGTCATTAACCCCCGGTAATATTAACCCCCCCCCGGGGATTTCCTGGTATGACCTGATAACCTCCTGAGTACATTCAACCCCCTGATGTGTTAACCCCCCTGGTAACATTAAACCCCCCAGGGAATTTCCTGGCATGACCTCATGTCCGAATTTTGACCAGTCACCAAATCTCTTAACCCCCCCTGGGAAGTTCCTGGTATGACCAGATAACCCCCCGGAGTCTTATCCCCCGGTAACGTTAACCCCCCCTGGGAATTTGTTCATATGACCAGACAATATCCTGACGAATTTAAACCCCCTGATGTCTAACCCCCTTAACATTAATCACCCCCCCCCCGGGAATTTCTTCTCGCCTTGACTAGATAGTCTCCTGGTGACATTAAACCCCCTGTTCCACTTAAAATACTGCCTTAAGGTCGGTTTTTATTATGTTTATACTAAACAACTCAAGATAGCTGATCCGTGCAGACTTTTCTCCCGAGCTAATTCCTGGCTAAACCATAGGTCGTAGATCAAATCTGAGGGCACAATCGAAAGACAAAATTAAATTTCCAACAAGAAAGGTCCAGTCACTTTTTCTTGTATCTCTAACGGTTAACCCGTAAAATGCCATTAAAGTCAAAACTTTGATTACAACTGAAAAATTCAATAAAATAGGTCCAATTTAATTCCGAATTCCGCTTATCCCCGAATTTGGCCAACACCCGAAAGGGGGCCTGGGGTGTGTCATTAACCCCCAGTAACATTAACCCCCTCCCCGGGGATTTCCTGGTATGACCTGATAACCTCCTGAGTACATTAAACCCCCTGATGTGTTAAACCCCCGGTAACATTAAACCCCCCTCAGGAATAACTAATCACCAAATCTCTTAACCCCCGTTGGGAAGTTTCCTGGTATGACCAGATACCCCCTGATGTCTTAACCCTTGGTAACATTAAACCTCCCCCCAGGGAATTTCCTGGCATGACCTCATGTCCGAATTTTACTAATCACCAAAATCCCTCTTATCCCAGAATTTAAGGCACTTACTTTGGGGGCCTGGGGGCGTAGCCCCCAGCGAGCCGAAGGCGAGTCTAATATACTATACAGCCGCATGTGAAACTGACTGACTGACTCACTGATATATAGATACAAATTCTAACATAGTTCTAGAAGTGCTGGAAACTTGAAATTTGGCACGCAGGTACCTTTCACAATATGACCCGGAGGAAAAGTCTGAAAACCGGACTTTTTTACTTTTAAACCCCTCAAAAAAAATTCCTAAAAAATCGCGCATTCTTCACCCCTGCAGGCATTTCTTGTAAGCCTGATAGCGGGTGAAACCGTTGGAGCTAGCTTCGATCTGACGAAAAATCGTTAGTCAGGAATGAAGTGAACAACAAAAAAGGTCCAGTGACTTTTTTGTCCTATCTCGTGTGGTTAAGCTACAAAACGCGGGAATGTTTGACATTCCAGAGATTCTTTTGCTTAAAATAAAGTTTCGAGCCTGATAGTGGCCGAACCGTAGGTCGTAGCTCAAATCTGATTGACCCATCAAATTAGCAAATTGCGCGATCTACAGAAAAGGTCCAGTGACTTTTTGCTCTACATCCAGTGGTTCGGTCGAAAAACGTGATTGTGTGCTATTTTTTTGTAATTTTTACGCGAAACTTTTGTTTTCGGGCTCGATAGCGGCGAAACCATTGGCTGAGGTCGAAATAAGACGAACGTTGGAGTTAGGAAATGAGGTGATCTACAAAAATGTCCCCAGTAACTCTTTACTCTATCTCCATTGGTTTGGCCGCAAAACGTGATTAAGTGAAAGTATTTGGAAATTTTCGCCTAAAAATTTACCTTTCGGGCTCGATAGCGGCCTAAACTGTTGGTCGTAGCTCAAAACAAATTTTTAATAGGATTTATGAAATTGCGTGATCTACAAATAATGTTCAGTAACATTTTGCCCTATCCTCAACGGTTTGGCCGCATAACGCGTTTTAAGTGTTGATTTTTTAAGTTTTACGTGATATTTTTAAAACTGCCCAGTGCAGTCTTTTGTCCTTAGCTCTGTACTGCCTAAATTATAGGTCGTAGCTTAAATCTGATGGCATAATCGAAAGAGAAAATTAAATTTTCGACAAGAAAGGTCCAGTCACTTTTTCACGTATCTCTAACGGTTAAGCCGCAAAACGCCCTCAAAGTCAAAAGTTTGGGTAAATCCGGAAAATTAAACTATGGTATATATACGTCCTCTGACTTTGGTTAAAACCAAATTCTTCTTGTCTCCAAATTTCACGAACCACATAACTTAACTCTTCTACCACATCAATTGATTAATATTATACACCACACATATTTTGGCTGAGCGTTAGCGAAGCATTACGACCCGTAAGATTCTCGAGAACGGATACATAAAATTTGGAAACTTCACGTCTGAATTTAACCAATCACCGAACTACGCTTATCCCCGAATTTAGCCAACACCTAAATGGGGGCCTGGGGGCGTAGCCCCCAGCGAGCCGAAGGCGAGTCTAATATACTATACAGCCGCATGTGAAACTGACTGACTGATATATGTATACAAATTCTAACCTACTTCTAGAAGTGCTAGAAACTTGAAATTTTGCACGCAGGTACCTTTTGCCGTATAACCAACAGGAAAAGTCTGAAAACCGGGAATTTTTCATTTTAAACCCCTCAAAAAAATTCGCAAAAAAAAACGCGCATTTTTTTGTCTTGCAGGCATTTTTTGTAAGCCCGATAGCGGGCAAACCGTTGGAGCTAGCTCGGATCTGACGAAAAATCGTTAGTCAGGAATGAAGTGATCTACAAAAAGGTTCAGTGACTTTTTGCTCTATCTTCCATGGTTAAGCGGCAAAAACGCTCGAATATTTGACATTCCAGAGATTTTTTCGCTTAAAATAATTTTTCGAGCCCGATAGCGGACGAGCGATAGGTCGTAGCTCAAATCTAACTGACCCATCAAATTAGCAAATTCCGTGATCTACAGAAAAGATTCAATAACTTTTTGCCCTATCTCCATTGGTTTGGCCGAAAAACGTGATTATGTGCAATTGTTTTGTAACTTTTACGTGAAACTTTTGTTTTTGGGATCGATAGCGGCGAAACCATTGGTCGGAGGTCAAAATAAAACAAAGGTTAGATTTAGGAAATAATATGTTCTACAAAAAAGGTTTAGTGACTTTTTACAATATCTCTATTAGTTTTACCGCAAAACGCGATTAAGTGAAAATATTTGAAAATTTTCGCCTACAAATTTACATTCCGGGCTTGATAGCGGCTAAATGGTTGGTCGTAGCTCAAAACACGTAATTTAATAAGTTTTTAGTAAACGACGTGTTCTACAAAGAAAGTCTAGTAACGTTTTGCCCTATCCTAAATGGTCTGGCCGAAAAACCTGTTTAAAAGGAAATATTTTATAATTTTTAGGTGAAAATTTTGTTTCTGGAGGCGGTAGCAGCCGAACCATTGATCATAACTTAAATCCTAAGTGTTCAATAACTAGACAATCTAGAGATCTAAAAAAAGGTTAGGTAGCTTTTTGTCGTATATCCTTACGTAAGCCCTAAAATCTCTCTTAATGGTAAAATCTTGGTCGTATTTAGCAATTTCAGGAGTTGTAAATATGATGCGACTGTAATTTGTGCAATCCGTTCTTGTTCTGGATTTAACTTGTGTTACTAATTTAACGAGTGACTACAACCCCACATCGTGAATTGGCTGAGCGTTAGAGAAGGTAAGATTAAACCCCCCTGGAATTTCGTGGTATAACCTCCTGAGTAAATTAAACCCCCTGATGTGTTAACCCCCCGGTAACATTAACCCCCCAGCGAATTTCCTGGCTTGAATAAATAATCTCCTGATGATATTAAACCAACTGTTCAACTTAAAATACTGCCTTTAGGTCGGTTTTTATTATGTTTATACTAAACAATTCAAGATAGGTGACCAGCGCAGACTTTTCTTCCGAGCTCAGTCCTGGCTAAACCAAAGCTCGCAGCTAAAATCTGACGACAGAATCGAAACACAAAATTAAATTTCTGACAAGAAAGTTCCAGTCACTTTTTGTCGTATCTATAATGGTTATCTAATCTAATATACTACACAGCCGCATGTGAAACTGACTGACTGACTCACTCACTGATATATAGATACAAATTCTAACATAGTTCTAGAAGTGCTGGAAACTTGAAATTTGGCACACAGGTACCTTTCACAATATGACCCACAGGAAAAGTCTGAAAACCGGACATTTTTACTTTTAAACTTCTCAAAAAAATTCGTGCATTTTTCCACCCTTGCAGGCCTTTTTTGTAAGCCCGATAGCGGGCGAAACCGTTCGAGCTAGCTCGGGTCTGACGAAAAATTTATGGTCAAGAATGAAGTGAATTACGAAAAAGTCCAGTGACTTGTTGCTCTATACTCCATGGTTAAGCGACAAAACGCGGGAACGTTTGACATTCCAGAGATTTTTTCGCTTAAAATAAAGTTTCGAGCTCGATAGCGGCCGAACGGTAGGTTGTAGCTCAAATCTGATTGACCCAGTAAATTAGCAAATTTTGCGATCTACAGAAAAGTTTCAGTAACTTTTTGCTCTATCTCCATTAGTTTGGTCGAAAAAACGTGATTATGTGCAATTTTTTTGTAATTTTCACGTGAAAACTTTGTTTTTGGGGTCGATAGCTGCGAAACAATTGGTCGGAGGTCAAAATAACAAAAAGGTTAGATTTAGGAAATAATATGATCTACAAAAAAGATCTAATGACTTTTTACTATATCTCCATTAGTTTGACCGCAAAACGCGATTAAGTGAAAATATTTGGAAATTTTCGCCTACAAATTTACATTCCGGGCTTGATAGCGGCTACTAAACGGTTGGTCATAGCTCAAATCAGATTTTCATGTCGATTTAGAAAATCACGTGATCTAAAAAAAATGTTCAGTAACATTTTGCCCTATCCTCAACGGTTTGGCCGCATAACGCGTTTTAAAAGTTTTGAGTTTTACGTGAGATTTTGTTTTCTGGGCTCTATTTCAGACAAAACCTTAGTTCTAGCCCAGAGTAAAAATTTGATTTTAATACAAAATAATGCGATCTACACATAAGGTCTAGTGACCTTTTACTCTATCTTCCATGATTTAGCCGTAAAACGTAATTATATTGTAAATTTCACTTAAAAACTTACTTTTCGTGATCGATAGTGGCCGAACTGTTGGTCCTAGCTGAAATGTAAAACTTTTTGTAAGTAGCTATTCATAGGATCTACAAAAAAGGACCAGTAGCTTTCTGTCTTTTATCTTTCCGTAAGCCTGATAAATGCTATAAATGGCTAATTCTTTGTCGTCAATTTTAGGTGTTTTAAATTTTGCAACTATAATTAGTGCGATTCATGCTGGTTCCAGATTGGACTTGTATTACTCCGTTAACGAGTGACTATAACCCCCCCCCTCCACATCGGGGAGTTGGCTGAGCGTTAGTGAAGCTTCAATAGTAGATAGGGACAGAGTGCTTTTTTAAAATGAAAATAGTGATTCCTTATCAACACTCTGGTATGGAATGAAAATTTCCGAAGTAATATAAACCCCCTCATCAACGTTTTATTTTGATAAAAATTACTGTACACATATTCTCGTAGCACAGACACACATTTTCCAGAAAAGTACCACGCGTTCTAATAACTCCCGATAACATTAACCCCCCTCCCGGGAATTTCCTGGTTGACGAACTCCTGATTAAATCAAACCCCCTGATCAACTTAATAATCTGATAAAGGCAGTTTTTAATTTATTTACACTAAATCTGTTTACACAAACAGCTGACCGGTGCAGGACGTTTATCCCAAGCGTTCTACCGACTAAACCATAGGTCGTAGATCAAATCTGAGGTCACAATCGAAACACAAAATTAAATTTCCGACAAGAAAGGTCCAGTCACTTTTTGTCGTATCTCTAACGGTTAAGCCGTAAAATGCTCTTTTAAATCATAACTTTGGTTAAAATTAGTAAAACGACTGACTAGTATACGTCTACTGGAGCACATCGTGAATTGGCTGAGCGTTAGCGAAGGTTACATTAAACACCCCTGGAATTTCCTTGTATGACCATATAATCTCCTGAGTAAATTAAACCCCCCGATGTGTTAACCACCCTGGTAACATTAACCCCCCCCTAGGGAATTTCCTGGCATGACCTCATGTCCGAATTCTAACAATCACCAAATCTCTTAACCCCCTCTTGGGAAGTTCCTGGTATAACCAGATAACCCCCTGATGTCTTAACCCCTCGTAACATTAAACCCCCCCAGGGAATTTCCTGGCATGACCTCATGTCCAAATTTTAACAATCACCAAATCCCTCTTTATCCCCGAATATGCAAGCGTAAATTTAACCGCTCATCCCCGAATTTGCAAGCGTACATCATGGGGGGCCTGGGGGCGTAGCCCCCAGCGAGCCGAAGGCGAGTCCTATAATATATACAGCCGCATGTGTAACTGACTGACTGACTCACTCACTGACTGACAGATATATACAAATTCTAACATAGTTCTAGAAGTGCTGGAAACTTGAAATTTGGCATGCAGGTACCTTTCACAATATGACCCGGAGGGAAAGTCTGAAAACCGGACTTTTTTACTTTTAAACCCCTCAAAAAAATTCCCAAAAAATCGCGCATTCTTTACCCCTGCAGGCATTTTTTTGTAAGCCCGATAGCGGGGCGAACCGTTGGAGCTAGCTCGGATCTGACGAAAAAATTCATGGTCAGGAATGAAGTGAACTACAAAAAAGGACCAGTGACCTTTTGCTGTATCTTCCATGGTTAAGCGACAAAACGCTCGAACATTTGAAATTCCAGAGATTTTTTCGATAAAAATAATGTTTCGAGCCCGATAGCGGCCGAGACGTTGGTCGTAGCTCAAATCTGATTGACCCATCAAATTAGCAAATTGCGCGATCTACAGAAAAGGTCCAGTGACCTTTTGCCTTATCTCTATTGGTTTGGCCGAAAAACGTGATTATGTGCAATTTTTTTGTAATATTTACGTGAAAAGTTTGTTCTTGAGGTCGATAGCGGCGAAACCATTGGTCGGAGGGCAAAATTAAACAAAGGTTAGATATAGGAAATGAAGTGATCTACAAAAAACCTACAGTGACTTTTTACTCTATCTCCATTATTTTGGCCGCAAAATGCGATTAAGTGAATAGATTTGGAAATTTTCGTCTACAAATTTACATTCCGGGCTTGATAGCGGCTAAACTATTGGTCGTAGCTCAAAAACAAATTTTCATTGCGATTTAGGAAATGACGTGATCTACATAAAAGGTTTAGTAACATTTTGCCCTATCCTCAACGGTTTGGCCGCATAACGCGTTTTAAAGTTTTGATTTTTTGAGTTTTACGTGAGATTTTGTTTTCTGGGCTCCATTGTAAACAAAACCTTAGTTATAGTCCGGATTAAAAATGTGATTTTAATACAAAATTTTACGTTCTACAAAAAAGGTCCAGTAAGCTTTTGCTCTACCTCCATCGGTTTGGTTAATAAATGTCAATATTTTGTAATTTCGAAGTGAAAACTTTGTTACTGGAGTCCATAGCGGTTGACCCGATTATGCTAGCTTAAATATCAAAACATTTATAAACAGCTATTGGTAGGTTCTACAAAAAAGTAGCTTATTGTTGTATATCTCACTGTAAGCCTGTTACACGCTCTCAAAGGCAAAATATTTTTTGTAATTTGGCATTTATAGGGGTTTTGCTTTTTCTGACTAAAATTTGTGTAATTCGTTGTGATTTCCAGATTGAGTTTGTATTACTAAGTAAACGAGTGACTAGTAAACGTGTACTAGAGCACATCATTAATTGGCTGAGCGTTAGCGAAGTTCAATAGTAATTAGGGACAGAGTGAATTCTATTATTTTTGCTTACAAAACACAAAACACACTCTAAGAGGCAAAAGTGTGGTAAATTAAACCCCCTGATGTGTTACCCCCCCGGGTACATTTAAATCCCCCCCAGGGAATTTCCTGGCATGACCTCATGTCCAAATTTTACCAATAATCAAATCTCTTAACCCCCCTTGGGAAGTTCCTGGTATGACTAGATAACCCCCTGATGTCTTAACCCCCGGTAACGTTAACACCGCCCCCTGGGAATTTCCTGGCATGACCTCATGTCCAAATTTTACCAATCATCAAATCTCTTAACCCCCCCTGGGAAGTTCCTGGTATGACCAGATAACCCCCTGATGTCTTAAACTCCGGTAACCTTAACCTCCCCCCTGGTAATTTCCTGGCATGACTATATAAACTCCTTAGCAAATAAAACCCCCTAAACAATTTAAAAATGTTCACTTAGGGTAGGGTTTTTACTATATTTCCACTCAACAATTTACAATAGTTGACAGGTGCAGACTTTACTACCACGCTCTGTACCTCCTAAACCAGAGCTCGTAGCTCAAATCTGATGGCATAATCGAAAGACAAAATTTAATTTCCGACAAGAAAGGTCCAGTCACTTTAAGTCGTATCTCTAACGGTTTAACCGCAAAATGCCCTCAAAGTCAAAAATTTGGACGAATCCGGAAAAAAATCAATGAAAAAGGTCAATTTTTAAATCCCTTGTCATTTACCTAATGTCCGGACTTAAAAACAGTCACCGAATTCCGCTTATCCCCGAATTTAAGGCACTTACTTTGGGGGCCTGGGGGCGTAGCCCCCAGCGAGCCGAAGGCGAGTCTAATATACTATACAGCCGCATGTGAAACTGACTGACTGACTCACTGATATATAGATACAAATTCTAACATAGTTCTAGAAGTGCTGGAAACTTGAAATTTGGCATGCAGGTACCTTTCGCAATATGACTCGGAGGAAAAGTCTGAAAACTGGACATTTTTACTTTTAAACCCCTCAAAAAAATTATTTAAAAAACGCGCATTTTTTTTACCCTTGCAGGCCTTTTTTGTAAGCCCGATAGCGGGCGAACCGTTGGAGCTAGCTCGGATCTGATGAAAAATTCATGGTCAGGAATGAAGTGAACTACAAAAAAGGTCTAGTGACTTTTTGTTCTATCTTTCATGGTTAAGCGACAAAACGCTCGAATATTTGACATTCCAGAGATTTTTTCGATAAAAATAATGTTTCAAGCCCGATAGCGGCCGAACCGTTGGTCGTAGCTCAAATCTGATTGACCCACCAAATTAGCAAATTGCGCGATCTACAGAAAAGGTCCAGTAATCTTTTGCCCTATCTCGATTGGTTTGGCCGAAAAAACGTGATTATGTACAATTTTGTTGTAACTTTTACGCGAAACTTTTGTTTTTGGGGTCGATAGCGGCGAAACCATTGGTCGGAGGTCAAAATAAGACTAACGTTTTATTTAGGAAATAAGATGACCTACAAAAAAGGTCCAGTGACTTTTTACTATATTTCCCTTAGTTTGACCGCAAAACGCAATTAAGTGAAAATATTGGACATTTTCGCCTAAAAATTTACATTCCGGGCTTGATAGCGGCTAAACGGTTGGTCGTAACTCAAAACAAATTTTAAACGGGATTTAGGAAATCACGTGATCTACAGAAAAGGTTCAGTGACTTCGGGAGTTGGCTGAGCGTTAGCTAAGCGTCAATAGTAGATAGGGACAGAGGAATATTTATTATGTTCACAGACACAATACCCTCTAAAAAAGGCCCAAGTGTGTCATTAACCCCCGGTAATATTAACCCCCCCCCGGGGATTTCCTGGTATGACCTGATAACCTCCTGTACATTCAACCCCCTGATGTGTTAACCCCCCTGGTAACATTAAACCCCCCCAGGGAATTTCCTGCCATGACCTCATGTCCGAATTTTACCAGTCACCAAATCTCTTAACCCCCCCCCCCTGGGAAGATCCTGGTATGACCAGATAACCCCCTGGAGACTTATCCCCCGGTAACGTTAACCCCCCCTGGGAATTTGTTCATATGACCAGACAATATCCTGACGAAATTAAACCCCCTCTTGTCTTAACCTCCTTAACATTAATCACCCACCCAGGGAATTTCTCGCCTTGACTAGATAGTCTCCTGGTGATATTAAACCCCCTGTTCGACTTAAAAATACTGCCTTGAGGTCGGTTTTTATTATGTTTACACTAAACAATTCAAGATAGCTGACCCGTGCAGACTTTTCTCCCGAGCTCATTTCTGGCTAAACCATAGGTCGTAGATCAGATCTGAGGGCACAATCGAAAGACAAAATTAAATTTCCAACAAGAAAGGTCCAGTCACTTTTTGTCGTATCTCTTATCCCCCGGTAACGTTAACCCCCCTGGGAATTTGTTCATATGACCAGACTATATCCTGACGAAATTAAACCCCCTCTTGTCTTAACCTCCTTAACATTAATCACCCACCCAGGGAATTTCTCGCCTTGAATAGATAGTCTCCTGGTGATATTAAACCCCCTGTTCGACTTAAAAATACTGCCTTGAGGTCGGTTTTTATTATGTTTATACTAAACAATTCAAGATAGCTGACCCGTGCAGACTTTTCTCCCGAGCTCATTTCTGGCTAAACCATAGGTCGTAGATCAGATCTGAGGGCACAATCGAAAGACAAAATTAAATTTCCAACAAGAAAGGTCCAGTCACTTTTTGTCGTATCTCTAATCTAATATACTATACAGCCGCATGTGAAACTGACTGACTGACTCACTGATATATAGATACAAATTCTAACATAGTTCTAGAAGTGCTGGAAACTTGAAATTTGGCATGCAGGTACCTTTCGCAATATGACTCGGAGGAAAAGTCTGAAAACTGGACATTTTTACTTTTAAACCCCTCAAAAAAATTATTTAAAAAACGCGCATTTTTTTACCCTTGCAGGCCTTTTTTGTAAGCCCGATAGCGGGCGAACCGTTGGAGCTAGCTCGGATCTGATGAAAAATTCATGGTCAGGAATGAAGTGAACTACAAAAAAGGTCTAGTGACTTTTTGTTCTATCTTTCATGGTTAAGCGACAAAACGCTCGAATATTTGACATTCCAGAGATTTTTTCGATAAAAAATAATGTTTCAAGCCCGATAGCGGCCGAACCGTTGGTCGTAGCTCAAATCTGATTGACCCATCAAATTAGCAAAATTGCGCGATCTACAGAAAAGGTCCAGTAATCTTTTGCCCTATCTCGATTGGTTTGGCCGAAAAACGTGATTATGTACAATTTTGTTGTAACTTTTACGCGAAACTTTTGTTTTTGGGGTCGATAGCGGCGAAACCATTGGTCGGAGGTCAAAATAAGACTAAAGTTTTATTTAGGAAATAAGATGACCTACAAAAAAGGTCCAGTGACTTTTTACTATATTTCCCTTAGTTTGACCGCAAAACGCGATTAAGTGAAAATATTGGACATTTTCGCCTAAAAAATTTACATTCCGGGCTTGATAGCGGCCTAAACGGTTGGTCGTAACTCAAAACAAATTTTAAACGGGATTTAGGAAATCACGTGATCTACAGAAAAGGTTCAGTGACTTCGGGAGTTTGGCTGAGCGTTAGCTAAGCGTCAATAGTAGATAGGGACAGAGGAATATTTATTATGTTCACAGACACAATACCCTCTAAAAAAGGCCCAAGTGTGTCATTAACCCCCGGTAATATTAACCCCCCCCCGGGGATTTCCTGGTATGACCTGATAACCTCCTGTACATTCAACCCCCTGATGTGTTAACCCCCCTGGTAACATTAAACCCCCCCAGGGAATTTCCTGCCATGACCTCATGTCCGAATTTTTACCAGTCACCAAATCTCTTAAACCCCCCCCCCCTGGGAAGATCCTGGTATGACCAGATAACCCCCTGGAGACTTATATCCCCCGGTAACGTTAACCCCCCTGGGAATTTGTTCATATGACCAGACAATATCCTGACGAAATTAAACCCCCTCTTGTCTTAACCTCCTTAACATTAATCACCCACCCAGGGAATTTCTCGCCTTGACTAGATAGTCTCCTGGTGATATTAAACCCCCTGTTCGACTTAAAAATACTGCCTTGAGGTCGGTTTTTATTATGTTTATACTAAACAATTCAAGATAGCTGACCCGTGCAGACTTTTCTCCCGAGCTCATTTCTGGCTAAACCATAGGTCGTAGGATCAGATCTGAGGGCACAATCGAAAGACAGAATTAAATTTACGACAAGAAAGGTTCCAGTCACTTTTTGTCGTATCTCTAACGGTTTAACCGCAAAATGCCCTCAAAGTCAAAAGTTTTTACGAATCCGGAAAAAAATCTATGAAAAAGGTCAATTTTTAAATCCCTTGTCATTTACTTAATGTCCGGACTTAACCAGTCACCGAATTCCGCTTATCCCCGAATTTGCAAGCGTTTACTTTGGGGGCCTGGGGCGTAGCCCCCCAGCGAGCCGAAGGCGAGTCTAAATACTTATACAGCCGCATGTGTAACTCACTCACTGACTGATGGATAGATACAAATTCTAACATAGTTCTAGAAGTGCTGGAAACTTGAAATTTGGCACTCAGGTACCTTTCGCCGTATAAACCAACAGGAAAAAGTCTGGAAAACCGGGAATTTTTAATTTTAAACCCCTCAAAAAAATTAAAAACCGGTTGAAACTGGTTAAAAACTGGTGTAGTTTTTTGCTTTCGAGCCGTCTAGCGACTAAACCGTTGGTAGTAGCTCAAATCTAATTTTTAAGGGGTTTTAGCAAATCTTTTGATCTACAGAATGGGCACATTATACTTCCCCGCATCTCTACCGGTCCACCCGAAACATGCTCTCAAATTCGAAAATTTTGTCAAATTTTGACGATTGTCGCTTGTAGATTTTTGTTTGAGGCTCTGTAGCGTCTAAACCGTAGGTTGTAGCTCGGATTCTGATGAACAATCGTTAGTGGGGAATGAAGTGCTCTACAAAAAAGGTCCAGTAACTTTTTGTCCTATCTCGTGTGGTTAAGCGTCAAAACGCGGGAATGTTTGAAATTCCAGAGATTTTTTTGCTTAAAATAAAGTTTCGAGCCTGATAGTGGTCGAACGGTAGGTCGTAGCTCAAATCTGATTGACCCATCAAACTAGCAAATTGCGCGATCTACAGAAAAGGTCCAGTGACTTTTTGCTCTACCTCCCAGTGGTTCGGCCGAAAAACGTGATTATGTGAAATTTTTTTGTAATTTTTTACGTGAAACTTTTGTTTTCGGGCTCGATAGCGGCGAAACCATTGGTCTGAGATCGAAATAAGACAAGCGTTGGAGTTAGAAAATGAGGTGATCTAAAAAATGTGCCAGTAACATTTTGCCCTATCCTCAACGGTTTTGGCCGCATAACGCGTTTTAAGTATTGATTTCTTAAGTTTTACGTGATATTTTTAAAACTGCCCAGTGCAGCCTTTTGTCCTAAGCTCTGTACTGTCTAAATTATAGGTCGTAGCTTAAATCTGATGGCATAATCGAAAGACAAAATTAAATTTTCGACAAGAAAGGTCCAGTCACTTTTTTTTGTATCTCTAACGGTTTAGCCGCAAAATGCCCTTAAATTCAAAACTTTGGTTAAATCTGGATAATTCGATAAAATAGGTATTCTTTTAACTCCAAGATCCCTAATCTAATGCTCGGACATAAACTTTCCCTGAATACCCGCTAATCCAGTTAACGAGTGAATATACCTCACATTACAAATTGGCTGAACGTTAGCTAAACGTCAATAGTAGATAGGGATAAAGTGAATTTTTACTATGTTCACAGACACAACATCTTCTACAATAGGCCCATGTGTCATTAACCTCAGATAACATTATCCCCCCCGGAAATTTCCTGGTATGACCAGATAACCTTTAGGATAAACTAAAACCCCTGATGTCTTAACCCCCGGTAACATTAACCCCCCTGGAATTTTCTGTTCTGACCAGAAAACCCTCCTGAGTAAATTAAACCCTCTGTTGTCTTAACCCCCGGTAACACTAACCCCCCCTGGAATTTTCTTGTTTGACCAGATAACCTCCTGAGGAATTAAACCCCCTGATGTCTTAACCCCGGTAAACATTAACCCCCCCCCTGAAATTTTCTTGTCTGACCAGAAAAACCTTCTGAGTAAATTAAAACCCTCTGTTGTCTTAACCCCCGTAAACACTAACCACCCCCCCCGTTGAATTTTCTTGTTTGACCAGATAACCTCCTGAGGAAATTAAACCCCCTGATGTCTTAACCCTCCCGGTAACATTATCACCCCTGGGAATTTCCTGGCATGACTAGATTAACTCCTGAATGTTTACAGAACAAACACCCTCCAAAAGCGGCCCAAGTGTCTTAACATTAAACCCCCTGGAATTACCAGGTATGACCAGATACTCTTCTGAGTAAATCAAATCCCCTGATGACTTAACCCCCGGTAACATTGAACCCTCCCCTAGAGAATTTCCTGGCATGACTAGATACACTCCTGAGAAAATTATACTCCCTAAGCAATTTTTATAATACTGACTTAGGGTCGGTGTTTTATTATATTTACACTAAACATTTCACAATAGCTAACCAGTAGACTCTTCTTCTAACTAACCAGTATGTCCTGGCTAAACGAGAAGTCATAGCTGAAATCCAATGATAAAATCAAAATAAACAGATTCTAATTCTAATTCTCGGAACTAACCGCTGATCCCCGAATTTGGCAAGCGTAAATTTATTCAGTTATCCTTGAATTTAAGGCACTTACTTTGGGGGCCTGGGGGCGTAGCCCCCAGCGAGCCGAAGGCGAGTCCCATATAATATACAGCCGCATGTGTAACTGACTGACTCACTCACTGACTGACAGATATATACAAATTCTAACATAGTTCTAGAAGTGCTGGAAACTTGAAATTTGGCATGCAGGTACCTTTCGCAATATAACCCAGAGGAAAAGTTCTGAAAACCGGACTTTTTTACTTTTAAGCCCCTCAAAAAAATTCCCAAAAAATCGCACATTCTTTACCCCTGCAGGCCTTTTTTGTAAGCCCGATAGCGGGCGAACCGTTCGAGCTAGCTCGGATCTGACGAAAAATTCATGGTCAGGAATGAAATGAACTACAAAAAAGGTCTAGTGACTTTTTGCTCTATCTTCCATGGTTAAGCGACAAAACGCTCGAACATTTGAAATTCCAGAGATGTTTTCGATAAAAATAATGTTTCAAGCCCGATAGCGGCCGAACCGTTGGTCGTAGCTCAAATCTGATTGACCCATCAAATTAGCAAATTGCGCGATCTACAGAAAAGGTCCAGTAATCTTTTGCCCTATCTCGATTGGTTTGGCCGAAAAAACGTGATTATGTACAATTTTGTTGTAACTTTTACGCGAAACTTTTGTTTTTGGGGTCGATAGCGGCGAAACCATTGGTCGGAGGTCAAAATAAGACTAACGTTTTATTTAGGAAATAAGATGACCTACAAAAAAGGTCAAGTGACTTTTTACTATATTTCCCTTAGTTTGACCGCAAAACGCGATTAAGTGAAAAATATTGGACATTTTCGCCTAAAAATTTACATTCCGGGCTTGATAGCGGCTAAACGGTTGGTCGTAACTCAAAACAAATTTTAAACGGGATTTAGGAAATCACGTGATCTACAGAAAAGGTTCAGTGACTTCGGGAGTTGGCTGAGCGTTAGCTAAGCGTCAATAGTAGATAGGGACAGAGGAATATTTATTATGTTCACAGACACAATACCCTCTAAAAAAGGCCCAAGTGTGTCATTAACCTCCGGTAATATTAACCCCCCCCCCGGGGATTTCCTGGTATGACCTGATAACCTCCTGTACATTCAACCCCCTGATGTGTTAACCCCCTGGTAACATTAAACACCCCCAGGGAATTTCCTGCCATGACCTCATGTCCGAATTTTACCAGTCACCAAAATCTCTTAACCCCCCCCCCTGGGAAGATCCTGGTATGACCAGATAACCCCCTGGAGACTTATCCCCCGGTAACGTTAACCCCCCCTGGGAATTTGTTCATATGACCAGACAATATCCTGACGAAATTAAACCCCCTCTTGTCCTTACCTCCTTAACATTAATCACCCACCCAGGGAATTTCTCGCCTTGACTAGATAGTCTCCTGGTGATATTAAACCCCCTGTTCGACTTAAAATACTGCCTTGAGGTCGGTTTTTATTATGTTTATACTAAACAATTCAAGATAGCTGACCCGTGCAGACTTTTCTCCCGAGCTCATTTCTGGCTAAAACCATAGGTCGTAGATCAGATCTGAGGGCACAATCGAAAGACAAAATTAAATTTCCAACAAGAAAGGTCCAGTCACTTTTTGTCGTATCTCTAACGGTTTAACCGCAAAATGCCCTCAAAGTCAAAAGTTTTTACGAATCCGGAAAAAAATCTATGAAAAAGGTCAATTTTTAAATCCCTTGTCATTTACTTAATGTCCGGACTTAACCAGTCACCGAATTCCGCTTATCCCCGAATTTGCAAGCGTTTACTTTGGGGGCCCTGGGGGCGTAGCCCCCAGCGAGCCGAAGGCGAGTCCTATTATATATACAGCCGCATGTGAAACCACTCACTCACTCACTGACTGACAGATATATACAAATTCTAACATAGTTCTAGAAGTGCTAGAAACTTGAAATTTGGCATGCAGGTACCTTTTTGCAATATGACCCGGAGGAAAAGTCTGAAAACCGGACATTTTTACTTTTAAACCCCTCAAAAAAATTATTAAAAAAACGCGCATTTTTTACCGTTGCTGGCCTTTTTTTTAAGCCCGATAGCGGGCGAACCGTTGGAGCTAGCTCAAATCTGACGAAAAATTCATGGTCAGGAATAAAGTGAACTATAAAAAAAGGTCCAGTGACTTTTTGCTCTATCTTCTATGGTTAAGCGACAAAACGCTCGAACATTTGACATTCCAGAGATTTTTTCGCTTGAAATAAATTTTCGAGCCCGATAGCGGCCGAACGGTAGGTCGTAGCTCAAATCTGATTGACCCATCAAATTAGCAAATTATGTGATCTACAGAAAAGGTCCAGTGACTTTTTGCCCTATCTGCATTCGTTTGGCCGAAAAACGTGGTTATGTGCAATTTATTTGTAATATTTACGTGAAAATTTTGTTTTTGGTGTCGATAGCGGCAAAACCATTGGTCGGAAGTCAAAATAAAACAAAGGTTAGATTTAGGAAATAATATGATCTACAAAAAGGGTTGAGTGACTTTTTACTATATCTCCATTAGTTTGACCGCAAAACGCGATTAAGTGAAAATATTTTGAAATTTTCGCCTACAAATTTACATTCCGGGCTTGATAGCGGCTAAACGGTTGGTCGTAGCTCAAAAAATGCGACCTAATAAGTTTTAGTAAACAACGTGTTCTACAAAAAAAGTCCAGTAACTTTTTGCTGTATGTACTTTAATAAGCCTGAAAACGCGATAAATAGCAAAATATTTGTCGTGAATTGGAAATTTTTGGAGTTTTAAATATATATTAGGCCTATATGTGACTAATATTTGTGTAATTCAATCAGGATTCAGGCTTTGCTAGGTTAAACGAGTGAATACAACCCCACATAATAAGTTGGCTGAGCGTTAGCTATGCGTCAATAGTAGATAGGGACAGAATAAATTTTTATTTTGTTCACAGACACAACACCGTCTAAAATAGGGACAGGTGTGTCATTAGCCCCCGGTAACATTAACCCCCCTCCGAGGATTTCCTGGTATGACCAGATAACCTCCTGAGTAAATTAAAACCCCCTGATGTGTTAACCCCCCGGTAACATTAATCCCCCCCCAGGGAATTTCCTGTCTTGACTAGATAATCTCCTGATGATATTAAACCAACTGTTCAACATACTGCCTTTTAAGGTCTGTTTTTATTACGTTTATAATTCACGATAGCTGACCTGTGCAAACTTTTCTTCCGAGCTCATTCCAGGCTAAACCAAAGTTCGCAGCTAAAATCTGACGACGGAATCGAAAGATAAAATTAAATTTCCGACAGGAAAGGTCCAGTTACTTTTTCTCGTATCTCTAACGGTTAACCCGTAATAAAACGCCATTAAATTCAAAATTTTTGATTAAAACTGAAAAATTAAATAAACATAGGTCCAAGATAATTCCGAATTCCGCTTATCCCCGAATCTGGCCAACACCCGAAAGGGGGCCTGGTGTGCTTCATTAACCCCCGATAACATTACCCCCCCCCTCGGGATTTCCTGGTATGACCAGATAACCTCCTGAGTAAATTAAACGCCCTGATGTGTTAACCCCCCTGGTAACTTTAGGCCCCCCCCCAGGGAATTTCCTGGCATGACCTCATGTCTGAATTTTTACCACTCACCATATCTCTTAACCCCCCTTGGGAAGTTCCTGGTATAACCAGATAACCCCCTGATGTCTTAACCCTGGTAACGTTAAACCCCCCAGGGAATTTCCTGGCACGACCTCATGTCCGAATTTTACCAATCACCAAATTGCTCTTATCCCCGAATTTGCAAGCGTACATCATGGGGGCCTGGGGGCGTAGCCCCCAGCGAGCCGAAGGCGAGTCTAAATACTTATACAGCCGCATGTGTAACTCACTCACTGACTGATGGATAGATACAAATTCTAACATAGTTCTAGAAGTGCTGGAAACTTGAAATTTGGCACTCAGGTACCTTTCGCCGTATAACCAACAGGAAAAGTCTGAAAACCGGGAATTTTTAATTTTAAACCCTCAAAAAAATTAAAAACCGGTTGAAACTGGTTAAAAACTGGTGTAGTTTTTTGCTTTCGAGCCGTCTAGCGACTAAACCGTTGGTAGTAGCTCAAATCTAATTTTTAAGGGGTTTTAGCAAATCTTTTGATCTACAGAATGGGCACATTATACTTCCCCGCATCTCTACCGGTCCACCCGAAACATGCTCTCAAATTCGAAAATTTTGTCAAATTTTGACGATTGTCGCTTGTAGATTTTTGTTTGAGGCTCTGTAGCGTCTAAACCGTAGGTTGTAGCTCGGATCTGATGAACAATCGTTAGTGGGGAATGAAGTGCTCTACAAAAAAGGTCCAGTAACTTTTTGTCCTATCTCGTGTGGTTAAGCGTCAAAACGCGGGAATGTTTGAAATTCCAGAGATTTTTTTGCTTAAAATAAAGTTTCGAGCCTGATAGTGGTCGAACGGTAGGTCGTAGCTCAAATCTGATTGACCCATCAAACTAGCAAATTGCGCGATCTACAGAAAAAGGTCCAGTGACTTTTTGCTCTACCTCCAGTGGTTCGGCCGAAAAACGTGATTATGTGAAATTTTTTTGTAATTTTTACGTGAAACTTTTGTTTTCGGGCTCGATAGCGGCGAAACCATTGGTCTGAGATCGAAATAAGACAAGCGTTGGAGTTATAAAATGAGGTGATCTACAAAAATGTGCCAGTAACATTTTGCCCTATCCTCAACGGTTTGGCCGCATAACGCGTTTTAAGTATTGATTTCTTAAGTTTTACGTGATATTTTTAAACTGCCCAGTGCAGCCTTTTGTCCTAAGCTCTGTACTGTCTAAATTATAGGTCGTAGCTTAAATCTGATGGCATAATCGAAAGACAAAATTAAATTTTCGACAAAAAAGGTCCAGTTTTTTTTTTTGTATCTCTAACGGTTATCTAAATACTTATACAGCCGCATGTGTAACTCACTCACTGACTGATGGATAGATACAAATTCTAACATAGTTCTAGAAGTGCTGGAAACTTGAAATTTGGCACTCAGGTACCTTTCGCCGTATAACCAACAGGAAAAGTCTGAAAACCGGGAATTTTTTAATTTTAAACCCCTCAAAAAAATTAAAAACCGGTTGAAACTGGTTAAAAACTGGTGTAGTTTTTTTGCTTTCGAGCCGTCTAGCGACTAAACCGTTGGTAGTAGCTCAAATCTAATTTTTAAGGGGTTTTAGCAAATCTTTTGATCTACAGAATGGGCACATTATACTTCCCCGCATCTCTACCGGTCCACCCGAAACATGCTCTCAAATTCGAAAATTTTGTCAAATTTTGACGATTGTCGCTTGTAGATTTTTGTTTGAGGCTCTGTAGCGTCTAAACCGTAGGTTGTAGCTCGGATCTGATGAACAATCGTTAGTGGGGAATGAAGTGCTCTACAAAAAAGGTCCAGTAACTTTTTGTCCTATCTCGTGTGGTTTAAGCGTCAAAACGCGGGAATGTTTGAAATTCCAGAGATTTTTTTGCTTAAAATAAAGTTTCGAGCCTGATAGTGGTCGAACGGTAGGTCGTAGCTCAAATCTGATTGACCCATCAAACTAGCAAATTGCGCGATCTACAGAAAAGGTCCAGTGACTTTTTGCTCTACCTCCAGTGGTTCGGCCGAAAAACGTGATTATGTGAAAATTTTTTTTGTAATTTTTACGTGAAACTTTTGTTTTCGGGCTCGATAGCGGCGAAACCATTGGTCTGAGATCGAAATAAGACAAGCGTTGGAGTTAGAAAATGAGGTGATCTAAAAAAATGTGCCAGTAACATTTTGCCCTATCCTCAACGGTTTGGCCGCATAAACGCGTTTTAAGTATTGATTTCTTAAGTTTTAACGTGATATTTTTTAAACTGCCCAGTGCAGCCTTTTGTCCTAAGCTCTGTACTGTCTAAATTATAGGTCGTAGCTTAAATCTGATGGCATAATCGAAAGACAAAATTAAATTTTCGACAAGAAAGGTCCAGTCACTTTTTTTTGTATCTCTAACGGTTTAGCCGCAAAATGCCCTTAAATTCAAAACTTTTGGTTAAATCTGGATAATTCGATAAAATAGGTATTCTTTTAACTCCAAGATCCCTAATCTAATGCTCGGACATAAACTTTCCCCTGAATACCGCTAATCCAGTTAACGAGTGAATATACCTCACATTACAAATTGGCTGAACGTTAGCTAAACGTCAATAGTAGATAGGGATAAAGTGAATTTTTACTATGTTCACAGACACAACATCTTCTACAATAGGCCCATGTGTCATTAACCTCAGATAACATTATCCCCCCCGGAAATTTCCTGGTATGACCAGATAACCTTTAGGATAAACTAAAAACCCCTGATGTCTTAACCCCCGGTAACATTAACCCCCCTGGAATTTTCTGTTCTGACCAGAAACCCTCCTGAGTAAATTAAACCCTCTGTTGTCTTAACCCCGGTAACACTAACCCCCCCTGGAATTTTCTTGTTTGACCAGATAACCTCCTGAGGAATTAAACCCCTGATGTCTTAACCCCCGGTAACATTAACCCCCCCCCTGAAATTTTCTTGTCTGACCAGAAAACCTTCTGAGTAAAATTAAACCCTCTGTTGTCTTAACCCCCGGTAACACTAACCACCCCCGTTGAATTTTCTTGTTTGACCAGATAACCTCCTGAGGAAAATTAAACCCCCTGATGTCTTAACCTCCGGTAACATTATCACCCCTGGGAATTTCCTGGCATGACTAGATTAACTCCTGAATGTTTACAGAACAAACACCCTCCAAAAGCGGCCCAAGTGTCTTAACATTAAACCCCCTGGAATTACCAGGTATGACCAGATACTCTTCTGAGTAAATCAAATCCCCTGATGACTTAACCCCCGGTAACATTGAACCCTCCCCTAGAGAATTTTCCTGGCATGACTAGATACACTCCTGAGAAAATTATACTCCCTAAGCAATTTTATAATACTGACTTAGGGTCGGTGTTTTATTATATTTACACTAAACATTTCACAATAGCTAACCAGTAGACTCTTCTTCTAACTAACCAGTATGTCCTGGCTAAACGAGAAGTCATAGCTGAAATCCAATGATAAAATCAAAATAAACAGATTCTAATTCTAATTCTCGGAACTAACCGCTGATCCCCGAATTTGCAAGCGTAAATTTATTCAGTTATCCTTGAATTTAAGGCACTTACTTTGGGGGCCTGGGGGCGTAGCCCCCAGCGAGCCGAAGGCGAGTCCCATATATATACAGCCGCATGTGTAAACTCACTCACTGACTCACTGATAGGGTATACAAATTCTAACCCACTTCTAGAAGTGCTGGAAACACCAAATTTTGCATACACGTAGCTGAAGTCTTCAAACCACCGGGAAAAGTCTGAAAACCGGAATTTTTTACTTTTGAACCCCTCCAAAAAAAATTCCGAACGGACCCCTGTTTTGCCCCCTCAGGCTTTCCTTTAGGGCCCGATAGCGGGCGAACCGTTGGAGCTAGCTTCGATCTGACGCGAAAGATTCAATGGTCAGGAATGAAGTGAACTACAAAAAAAGGTCCAGTGACTTTTTTGCTCTAACTCCATCGGTTCCGGCCGCAAAACGCGATTACATTAAAATATTTTGAAATTTTCGACTAAAAGTTTACCTTTCGGGCTCGATAGCAGCCAAACGGTTGGTCGTAGCTCAAAACAAATTTTCAATGGGATTTAGTAAATTGCGTGATCTACAAAAAAGGTCTAGTAACTTTTTGCGCTATCCTCAATGGTTTGGCCGCATCACGCGTTTTAAAGTTTTGATTTTTTAAGTTTTTACGTGAGATTTTGTTTTCTGGGCTCTGTGTTAGCGGAACCTTTAAGGTTAGGGTAGAATAAAAATCGCATTTTAATACGAAACAATGTGGTCTACAAAAAAGGTCCAGTGACATTTTACTCTATCTTCCATGGTTTAGCCAAAAAACGTGATTATGTTGAAAATTTCACTCAAAAACTTACCTTCTGGGCTCGATATTGGCCGAACCGTTAGCCCTAGCTTAAATGTAAAATTTTTTGTAACTAGCTATTCATAGGATCTCAAAAAAAGGTTCAGTAGCTTTCTATCGTTTATCTTTCCGTAAGCCTGATAAATGCTCTAAATAACAAATTCTTCGTCGTTACTTTTAGTTGTTTTAAATTTTTCAACTATAATTAGTGCGCTTCATGTTGGTTCCAGCTTGACCTTGTATTACTACGTTAACGAGTGACTAGAACCCCCCTCCACGTCGGGAGTTGGCTGAGCGTTAGTGAAGTTTCAATAGTACATAGGGACGGAGTGTTTTTTATTATGTTCAAAGACACAACACCCTCCAAAATAGGCCCAGGTGTGTCATTAACCCCTTGTAACATTAACCCCCCCCCCCGGGAATTTATACATATGCCAGAACATATCCTGACTAAATTAAACCCCCTGATGTCTTAACCCCCTTTAACATTAATCTCCCCCCCCCCGGGAAATTCCTGGCATGACAAGATAAACCTCTGAGCAAATTAAACCCCCTGATCAACTTAATAATCTGATAAAGGTAGTTTTAAATTAATTTACACTATATCTGTTTACACAACAACTGACCAGTGCAGACTTTTATCCTAAGCGTTTGTACCGACTAAACCAGAGATCGTAGCTCAAATCCGAGGTCAGAATCGAAAGACAAAATTAAATTTCCGACAAGAAAGGTCCAGTCACTTTTTCACGTATCTCTAACGGTTAAGCCGCAAAAACGCCCTCAAAGTC
Organism: Homalodisca vitripennis; assembly: GCF_021130785.1. Taxonomy (NCBI): domain Eukaryota; kingdom Metazoa; phylum Arthropoda; class Insecta; order Hemiptera; family Cicadellidae; genus Homalodisca; species Homalodisca vitripennis. The sequence continues at coordinate 28,564 of NW_025780406.1, read as the reverse complement.
AAAAGTTTAAGTAAATCCGGAAAATTAAACTATGGTATACATACGTCCTCTGACTTTGGTTAAAACCAAATTCTTCTTGTCTCCAAATTTCACGAACACATAACTTAACTCTTCTACCCACATCAATTGATTAATATTATACACCACACACATCTTTTGGCTGAGCGTTAGCGAAGCATTACGACCCCGTAAGATTCTCGAGAACGGATACATAAAATTTGGAAACTTCACGTCTGAATTTAACCAATCACCGAACTACGCTTATCCCCGAATTTAGCCAACACCCAAATGGGGCCTGGGGGCGTAGCCCCCAGCGAACCGAAGGCGAGTGGAGTATATATAAGCAGGCGCACAGGCCACTATTTGTTGCCACTAAGGCCACATTACACGAGTCTGTCCGTTCCGGAAAAAACCGGACGGACAATTTTTTAAATTGAAATACAGGAGACCTTTTGTATCCGTGTTACAGTCGTCCAGTGCCAGGCGTATGTGACCACATTCACGCTTCCACACTAGATTTTTTGTCATAAGGGCGCTGTACCTTGCAGTATAGAATCGGTTTGGTTTTAGATCGCGGTTTGGCGGTTTGACGTTGCAAAAACTTTCGGTCGTCAATTCTAAGGTCTTTCAAATAATACGTAGAAGGTCCCGACTTCCTTAAGTCTCTGATTAATTGGATCGATTGCACCTTTTTCTTCTCCGCCGACGATACAGAAGCCATAATGCAATAACTTGTTCACAATCCATATTAACAAGACCACACCTCCAACATAACTGAACTGTTGTTTTCGATTTGTCCGATTGTCTTGTTCCCATCCGGGAGGAATCGTGCTGTTTGAAAATTAACCGTCCACGATTTAAAACCGTCCGGTTGAAAACCGCATGGGCAGAATCGTCTAATGTGCAAAGGGTTTACCCGCGCATTCTCCAAACTAAATAACTACGTATAGATACAAGCATTCCTGCAGTTTACTTTTATTTTTTGAGTTATTAAATGTTTTTTGTTATCCTCCCCGTTTCATTAAACTCAACTTGAGTTTTACCCTCAGAAACAGTAATAAATCTCAAACACATTCACGTCGGTAATTCTAGTCATGGACTTATGGGAAATTTCTAATTTTTAAAGTAAAGTAATGATGTCTTATTTCACCAGGTGAAGTTAGGGCTAAGAAGCCCTCTCTGACACGACCTGGGGACCAACGACTTAAAGGTGACTTCCGAACCACCACCAACGGTCGGGCAGGCGGGCTGCTTGCAAGAACAGGATTGTTTAGTGGTCACCCCATCCAAGCAGCAGCCACGCTCGACGTTGCTTGATCTGGTTATCTTGCGATAACCGTTGTACCCGCTACACTGTGCTGTTGGCCTTAAAGGGGATCTTTATACGCCTGTGGAATTTTAATGCTATACGATATTTTTTTAAGAGGAAACGGCCCAAATCCGATTGCAAAATTGTATTAACCACCCCGGGAATAGAACTCTTCACCTCTTGGTTAAAGAGGCGCAGCTTAACTCCTGCGTTTTGCGAGGGTCATTTTATAAATTGTATTAATATGCACCAACAGCTTTTGAATCAGTCTAGTGCAAGTTTATGCATCGTACATGTTTAGACGATAAAGTTAAAAAAGTTCAAGACTTTTGCTATATAATATTCTCCATAGTGCTATAACAAAAAAGACGTAATAGGGATTAAGATTTAACATTTCACTTTTGGGATTAAACTCAAAATGACGGCCAGTAATGTCGGCTATTAATAAACAGCAGCGATCCGTTTAACCGATAGGCTATTGTTTTACTCTCTGAAAACTTGAATTCTAATTTTTATTCCCGCAAGTTAACCTTTCTGAACCGCCCAAGTTGATAAGTCGTGACGGGATACGACCTTGGCCGAAGAACACTTAAACAGAGCGTCACACATAACTGATAGTTCTGCAGCCGGAAAAGTTTTTGGGAAGGTCAGATAATCCGAAAGGTTACATAATTTGGACCATTCAACGTTTTCTATGGATGTATCAGAGCCGGTATGTTCATACATAATGTATCATCATCCACATAAATTTCATTTACACCATCCTGTTTCCAACAAACACAAAATCTAAACTCACTCCTGCATTGCTGTATAAAAACAACAAAGAGTTTGTGACAAAATAAATTACAAGTCTTAAAAATATATTATTTCTATCGATTATATCGAAGTTAATGATTGAAATGACCAATGTAGTAATAGAATCCCAGCTGACGCATACTTGCATAAAATCACGTGTTTGCCTTATCGAGTAAGTATAATATAATCACATGACTAAGTTCCTTACATAAGTATGCACTAAGGTCACTGGGGCTGGCACTGATTCTTATGTGTAGTGTTAACTTAATGCGCGGTCTTGTGCGGTAGCTTCACAATTTACTGTTATATAAACATGTCTTCACAGTTTCAAAATGGCGCAATAGAGTTTTGGTTCGCTAAATGTATTAAATTTCATAATCACTGCCCCTTTAAGATAACTCTAAAGGCATAACATAGAACAAACTTAAGTATTTAAAGATTAACTATAAGAATTTAAAATTTACAATCTAAGCTATTATAATAACAACGGTAAAATGTCTTTGTAAATAATAACAATTTCAGAAATGTTATATATAAACTGTAAACAATTCAGATTCAACAGTTTTTCAAATAGAGTGATAAGACACTCATACATTAAAACTGTACAACCCCTCGTTGAATGATTATTTTACGACATTTCCTAGGTTCAGAAAACGTAACTTTAAAGAGCTGTGACTAACCAGTTTAAAAAAAAATAAAGAATATCCCAACCAAATATATATTACACCACATCATGTCAGTGCTATCTTTTGAACGCTAAATATGTAGATTTTTCATAATATTTTTGTACTATAGATGTGGGTTCCAAACAAATGTTTTACGTTTACTCAGAGCGGGTAAAATATTTCATTATTGTGTCACAAAGGTGGTATATAGGGGTGATGTAATAGAGCTATTCATGCAAAACTTGCTTCAATATGTTGATGGAAACTCATCTTTTAAGCGGATGATGGCTCTGGGGTTTGGATGTCATGATCGTTGGATATATTAAGACATTCTTCAATTTGATAGCACAAGAATAGTTGCGAGAGGCAGTCTTCCAGGGAAAAAAATATATTTGCGTCTTACAAGATGTTTGCACGTTGGGGATGCCAATGATATTTTAATGGTTTTTGGCTGAGCGTTAGCGAAGCCTATAACCCGCGGGCTGGCTGGAAAATTTCATTTCTGTCTGTCTGTCGATATCTCGAAAAACGAACTGACCTATAGACGAAATTGTGCACGAAGCTTTATTTCTACACGAGGAACACTGAGTTCGATGTTGGTGCATGTCACTCCATGGGTATTGGCTGAGCGTTAGCAAATATTTTTACATTGGTCTTATGGGAAACCATGATGGCAACGAGAAAGTAGCAGAAATAATAAATTTATAAACAACAATCGTATTTGATTTTGTAATGGTCATATTAAGATATTATGTAAATATTTTAAACAGTGAAAAAAAATAGAATTAAGTCATTGTTAAAAGTTGGTGACAAGATTTGGTTTCAACACACTCTTGCCTTGTAGTACCCTCCCAACCTCACTCGAACTTGTGTTATTTAAACTCTGCTATGAAACCTAACGCAATAAAAAAAAACATGAATGTATGATGTGGCAAGAATATATCGATAAAGATTATATGTATATCTCACATTTTACTCAAATCTTCATTTTAAAAAATGGACAGAAATGGGTTATATGCATGTCTAACCATGGAATTAGGCTGAGCGTCATTGCAGCACTATTACTTAGTAGTCTGACACAATCTTTTTTTCTGCCGTGGATATGTAACAATTTCTTTTCTTTATCATAATATCTCAGGAATTAAAAATGAGCTATAGATGTGAAATTTTGCACACAACCTCAGCGAAGCATGTTTACGCCTGTAGTATTCGATTGTTCGATTGTAAACACACATAACAATAAACAATAAAAAAGATATAACTTTTTAAATATTTCATCAGTAAGTAATAATGTACGCAAAATACAGACATTCAGTATATAAACTGTATTGAAAATATATAAGCAGCTTCCTGCTTACCAATTCGTCAAGAATAAAAATGTAATTTGTGTGTAAATTGTAAATTGTATGTAATTTGGAACTTTAAAACTTATTGTATGTATGGAACTACCAAAGGACTTTTTGTACAAGGTTTTTATATATTTTAGTTTATTTATTGACGTTGAAACAATAGATACTCATTTAGAAGAAACGTAGCAAATAAAGTGTAATTATTAATAAACGTTAAGTGCATGGATTATGAATAGTGAGCATACTATGTAATTATTTAATAATTCTGAATTTAATTTTCGAAGAATACAATTTTAGTTAAAATGACTTACAACAGCCATAAATCTAAAAAAACTGGATTTGCGTAAAAAAACTATATAATTTTCCGAATCGATTTTTATTTAGGACAAAAGCGAACTTTTTTGGCATCTTGTAATGTAATGTAATCTGATGAAATAAATATCCACATAGTATAAAAATATTTAGTTCTTTAGATATTTATTAAAGCGCACGGTGATGAATAAGAACGAACAAGTCAATGTAATAGAACGTCTGTAACCATGACCCTAGAGAGCTCAGTATGATACTGTGTGTTTGAGGAAAACTCTTAACCATATAATAGACTACTTATAGCAAATATAGACAACTGATAAAATTTAACTGCCTATAGTACAACTATCTTACGTTCTCAGCAGTATATGAATACACTGAGAGCTGCCGTTTTATTCTGTTTTGTATTGTTGGCAATTCGCTGAGAACTTCAATGTTGGCCATGTCTTGTCACAGTAAATCTGCTCTAAATAAGTTATTTATTATTCGATTTAAATAATTTTGGTATCGTTGGATTTGTGATAAAAATCCTTTAGCATCTTTGATGTCTGTGATTTTTGAGAAAACATTTTTGGTTTTTTCAGATATTCAAAGTTTACAAATTTTAATGGGTTGCTATTTTTAAAATATCAAAATCAATTTAAAATTTTTCAGTAATTGGTGTTGTTATCGGTCAAAAATTTGAGCCAAATTTGGTTATAATTTAATTAATTTTTTAAGATATTATTTAAAAAAATAAAAAACACCTACAGATAGACAGATGGGAAACCTAAGCATCGGAGACTGATATTATGGTGAAATATGTTTGTCTTCACCTGAGCAATAACGTGGGTATACATTTGTCCAGAGAGTCTCTGTACAGATTGGCTACTATACATAGTCAACGCACAGCCTACAAAGAGTGTGTTATTTCTAAATAAACACTTTAATCATCTGCTCCGAAGCCCGTAACAAAATGCGCCCTAGATAATAGTATATTATGTAACTCTTTATTGCTGAATCATTACTCTGTCTCTAATGCTGTAACCTCAAGAGTGGTCTGGAATACCTATTACACAGTTAAGGCCAGATTTTTTGTTTCTACAAAACACTTTTATATCATCATTATATTCTCAAAAGGAGGGATTTTGGGTGGTCGGTTAAAAATCTAAAACTTAAGCAATAGGACTAAGGTCGGTTGAACTTTGTGGTGTGTAGGTTTAGTAGGCTCTTTTCCGCAAGTGAGCATTCCGGGTTTCAATTTCACCGGAGCTATTTTATCAGCGTTTTTGGGAAAAGAGTGGTGAAAAACTTAAAGGTACATTAATTTGCGATAACAAAAATTCCGACCAAAATCTTCGATAGAATGCCCTTACATGCCCAACTTTATATATGCCTTGGCGATTGATGTTTCTGTAGAGGGAGTATGTCAAATAAAAAAGGGCATACACAAAGTATAAACAGGACACAATGCGACCTCCACTAACACAAGGGAATGTTGAAGTAGGGTGGGGTGAGAATTTGGGAAAACATCGCCTGAATATTTTGTAGACAAGTACTAACGTGGGTATGCTCATATCGACACATTTGTTAGTGCTTAGTTAAATATTAGTCCGTTATTTTATGTAATAAAAAAGGAGGGGGTCCAATACTATACTTCTCCAAATGTCTAAAACTTAATTGAAAGTTTACGTATTATATAACTTAAATATCTACTTTTCAATAAATTGAGTGATACAAATACTTGTATTTTCATTTAAATGAGTCTAAAATAACTGTACGCTAAAAAGTAGGTACATATTATTAAATTGAAAATATTGAAAATATGTAAAATGCGAAATGTGTATTGACAATTTGTAATTGACTGATAAAAATAATAACGAATTATTCAAAATTAAAGGGAAATATCACACACGGACCCAAGGAACGTTAGCTAGATGAGAGGAGTCCTCAAGGAGGCCTGGGGACCCTCCCAAGATATTTCAATTCATTTCTTCAATTACTTTTTTAATAAACGATTATTATTACTTAAATTATTCTAAATATTAATGACATGTAAACTGTCCTGAAAGATCGTTTCTCGAAACAAAGAAAACGTTTGGTCCACAACTTTTTTAAGGAACAAAAATGAGGCTTTGACTCTTTGTCCCACAAACCGAAAAAAATATTCAGATTGTCCGGACCCCACCAATTTTTTTTTCCTGGCTACGTTTCTTGGGATGAACTTTACATTATGGTGTGTGTAATGGCTCTGAGGACCGCTCGCGCTTTACCTGGCCTCTTATGGTCAAAAACGATAGAGCGCCAAATATAAAACACGGTTTTAAATCAAATTTGTCCGAAACTTTATTGCTCTAACAATTATTATTATAATATATGATCAAGCATCACTGTGAACGCGATTGAAACCGAGATAATCGTAAAAAAAAACGTTTTTTTATTTTACCTTGTTGACTTTGAATAACCTTAGGACGCGCGGACAAATACGAGATTGATATGATACTTTCGAGACGTTCTTAATACTAACTCCAAAAATGGTCTCAAAAGCCTACTTTAAAATGCCGGTAATTTCGTGTAGAGTGATAAAAATCATTTTGATAATCCAGGAAAAGATATCTGATGAGTATACATTTAGCATAAACCTTTTTTTCAAAAAACCCCTAAACCCTAAATCGGGCAATGGCGCCGCTGTGTAGGCAGGTACAGCGGTCTAATCGCGAGATTTACCAAATCAAGCAATACATCCAAAATGTGGCCTTCTGCTTGGATGGTAAACCGCTGTCCTTTGCAAGCAGCTCGTGCCCTGCCCGGCCATTGTGTGGTGGTTTCTGGAAATCACATTTTAAGCCGGTTGGGTCCCCAGATTAAGTGTCAAAGAGAGTGCTTTTTTAAGCTCTTAATTTTCGTCTGGTAAAATATAACACATTACTTTACTTATTTACTTTAAAACTAATTTCCATTAGGAACCCCAGATTAAGGGGTCGAGTCTGACCTTTGGTTTGAGTTAGGGCATAGGCGCAGATTTATACTGTAATGAAACCGGACAGGGGGTACATCCTATAAGTACTGTTGATCTACATACTGTATATTTCCAAGTATTCCAGTGTAATCTTAACATTTCATCAGTATTAAGATTTTCTCACTTGTTATTCTCTGAGAAAACAAAAAACTGATTGTGGCTCAAGACATTTTAAGATTCTGGAGGTCAAACAGGAAGAGAGACCAATTTTTATAACTGAACGATTGTAAAATCATTGAACCGTCCAATACTAATAGACGATCCTGCACACGTACTGTGTGGTGGTCCGTAATCTATACCCTGCAGCACAATTATCGATAGTCGTGTAATGTGTCCCAGTTTGTACATTCCGTGTGAGGTGGACACTGACGAGTGATGAGTGTCGGACCGCCCCCCCCCCCCCCCCCCCCCCCCCCCCCCCCCCACCCCCCCCCCCCCCCCCCCCCCCCCCCCCCCCCCCCCCCCCCCCCCCCCACCCCCGCCGTGTGGTGCTTCTCACCTCACTCACTCACTCACTCGTCTCTCGACTAGGCACCTACATGACTCGTACTGCCGAGATAACATCGATGACAATACAACTTGGCTGTGTGTAGGCGTCTTACGTGCAGCGTTACACAGCCGCCTAACAACTCTGGAAACTGTTTTTTTGGCTGAGCGAAGCGAAGCCTGTAAAGGGGCCTGATTCGAAAAGTTCCTTGTCTGCGTGTACGTGTGCGTAGTGCGTGGTCTGCGTGGTTTTCCGAAGGTTTACCTCAAGGACGATTTGACTAGGAGATTCAGCACCAAAGTCGCCTGTTTCAATAGGAAGACAACGCTGGTGTGTTCTAAATAAAAAACACCCCTTTAAAAGCAGTATTTTAGAGTAACAAAAACAAAGCTGTCCAAGAATTAAATTTTAAAATTAAATTGCCGTTCAGGGAGGTTGAAGTGTAACTCTACCCAATCTTTTATATATCTCGAGGTCGGCTTGTACTGTCGATTCAAATATGATTTTGTAGGCAAGACGGAGCAGGAGGTAACGGGCAACTTCAGAAATGACCAAGCCAATAACGAAACTGTTCTCACCACCTTGTCTTCTCAAATTTAGCGTGAGACATCAATAAGTTCCTTGAGAGTATCAAAACATCTAAATTAATCCCAATGTTTTCAAATTTTGATTAAAACACCTCCTGGTATCAAAGGCGTTTTACTCCGTTAAAAAATTCATGATAGGCCACTAGGAAGAAAAAATTACTTGACAATTAAAAATTGATAGTCAGTGTATATTAAAAACTGCCAGTACGTGATATCGAACCTTAACGTTCACCATAAAAAACACACACATATCCCTGTACTGTAGACTTGTATTAGAAATAACTATGTCTGGATTAAGAAGTGTCACTATAGTATCAAGTCTGAGCCCACTAGTAGACTATGGCAGTTGAAGTATGGATCCCGCACTGCCTCTCTAAATGTTTAATGTGTGTATAAAATGAAGGCCTTTATTGTTCCCAATGCTGTTCTATATCTCCATAGATGTACTCGAACTGTGTTTGTGCGCCATGCGCGCTGCCTTTAATGCAAGATGAGATGCTTCAGATCGCGGAATTTCAGCCTACGCCCAACTCTAGCAACAATATGCTCACCCTCTCTCGCTGCAATGTATCATGTTGTACTGCTCAATCAGGTCAACTTTGGGTAATAATTCACTGATTACAAACATACTGAGAATATTTTCTAACTACACTGAGTTAAGTAATATGGTATTAAGTGAATAGCTTCCGATATGGCAATAAAAGAAGCACGTTTTAGACATTTTAAAGCTTAGACTTATAATATTGACTCTAACAGCTAGAGCTGTCAGTGTCACCTCGTATCAGAAAGCCTCCGGTTCGCTGCTCTTGCTTCAGACATAAACTCATCGGGATCCCTAATCGTGTGAGTCCCAAACCATGTACACATAAACTAGCGCCAGATGTAGTATTGTGTATAAACTCACTGTCCTGATTCAGTTGTATCTGCTTTGTCTGTAACTTATTTGAACACAAAGTTGAACAGTCCTCTATGATTAACAAGTGGTGTAACTCTTACGCTTTAATTCGGCAAGTGTCATTGAGAATCAGTTGCGTTCTGGGCCGTGACGAGTGCTAGAGAAAAAGTAGGCTAGTCTTCTGTCTTCCGACTCTCCAGCCTCCACTTCCTAGGAAAGTGGGATTTTCCCCTCCCCCCCTTCTTCCTGTGTGTCGACAGAGCTTCCCCCTTTCGGTCCAAGTCTGACGGTCTGTGAAGGAGTCTTGGTGTGGTGATACGTTCAATTGTCCTCGAGCCAAACCTCTCCCCTCGGTACCAAAAGCCTGTTTGTCACACAACGTACCTCCTTACCTCTCTCTCTACACTACCCCCTCTATATCTCTACATCCGCGCCGGTTTCTACCCACCTATCGTGTACCGAACTGTCGCCTAATCCCATGTATCTCATTATCCCCCGCATAAATTTAAACACCCTCCCCCACGACCCGCTACCTTTGGATTTTTTCACCTCTGCCATGTTTAAAAGCTTAACTAGTACGGACCGAAAGACCGCGAACCCGAAAGTCGGTGGCTGAAAAGTTTGTCCATTTTTTTAAGGATCTTACCTTATGCTACGGTACATACTATACGAAAACAGGAGTTCTCGCGCGACCGACAGTCCTGTCAACGAAGCGGGATGAGGTGGAATTTATTGCCAAGCGATTGGGGCTGAAGCTTTGAAATTCCGCGCGTATTCTGACGCGAATTCTTGCAGCAGAACGTGCGGCGCGCATCGGCCCCCCCAGGGCGGTTTTTGGATTGAACTACATAACCAAACCATGTCAGGTAAAAGTGTTTTTTTTGTTTTTATTCTGGTGTGTTGTGTAAACCTTGATTACATTGTGTTCTATACAGAGAACTGGTTGTATGTCTGTAGATGTGTGTAGCAACGTCCAGCCCCTAGAGCAATGTACGATGTCAAAAAAAACATTAAAGAGAAAGTTGCTGGGATGAAGTATATGCAGATCTTGCAGGACAATCTCATCAAATGCAATGTTATCGGAACTAATTTCTTCCTCGTTCGTCTTTTAAATACTGACTTTAAAAAAATTCCGGCCTGACCGGCTCTGGAAAAATGCTCGTATTGTTTGACACAGTTAGTTAAAATTCGTTTTTTGCAGATTAAAGCATCTGAAAATGATCGTAAACACAGAATTGTCAGAATTCCGGACCGGAGTAGAAATCAACTTTTCCCGTCTTGGTTTACCTACCTGAACCGGAAGTAGGACTGTTGGACCGAAGTAGGCTTCATGAAACCTTATGGTATTTATGTATTTTTGGACATACAAGACAAACTAAACTGTATGCCGCAAAACACCGACGGTAATAATTTATTAGGGACCGAAATCGAAATATGTGCACAATATGCATGTATATTCTTGATATTTTCTAAAATTATTATCCATAATATATAACTCGATTATGATGAACTTGGAGGAAAAAAAGAAGAAACGTGTTATTGTGTTGGTTGAAAGTAGAAACGTGGTTACGTAGACAAAGGATGTGTTAAAATGAATGAAAAATTCATTGTGAGGCATCAAAGGTATACGGACAACGATGCGGTAAGTTTTAACTTTCTAGGCCTTTTTATGCCTCGCACACCTTTGTTTTCTAGGTAGAAAGATGCTAGGTGCAGAATTGCTTTCGTTGCAGTTTTGTTGCGAGGTAGTAAACTGACTAAAAATCATTATAATTATTATTGAGCAGGTTTTTTGTAAACACATTATAAACAATGAAATGTCCAATAATAAAATGAGCAAAGCGAAAAACGACCGAACCGAAGAAAAAACCCGCCGAAATCCGAATAACAGAATGTCATATTCAAGGAATGTGGTTGAGTTTATTTTCCCTCCTTGATTTTGGGTTTTGATAAAAAAATTTTTAATGCTAAATGAAAAAGCTTTTTTAAACGATAACACTTTCCCGAATTAGGAAAGAGTTAATTTGTTTTGATCACTCATGCATTGTTTCTTCAAGCAGGGAGTAACCTATTTTTAAATTTTATGGAACCATTTTACATTAAATTTAAAAGCATGTATTAAAAAAATTATATTTAATTTAAAACTAACAAGAATAAAAGATTGTAACTTCCTTTAAGAGGTGTATAACTCGCACACATTGTATAAAATTTCACATTTTTTCTTCAGCCGTTTTTTCTTGCAACCTGATTTATTAAAAATTGTTCTAGTGTTATGCTTTAAATGACAATAATTTTCTCAGTTAATTTTCTCTAAAAATTTACATATGACATTGGTGAATTTAGAAATAGGAGGTTAAATAAAGGCTATTCTTTATGAATATAGTAATGTATTTTTGATCCCCGATTAGGAAAACCTCATTCCTATAAATAGTGGCCTCCGCATAATACCAACGGTTACAATCAGGGTCTTCATTGAACTTCAGATGTCTCTTAGCTTCTCTATTCTCTCTCATTTTTCAACTTGGAATACTATTCGATCACGTGTTAACTCTCTCGAAAACTGTCGCGTTGTTAGTTTTATTGTAGAATGATTAACATACGTGTGTGATCCACAAGTCCTGTCACACGGGGAACCCTATTACGTGAGTGAGAGATTGTTGTTTCGGGGAAGAGATCGTCGCAACGCAGCGGCCGCCATGGCTGACTAAATTTTTTGTAAAGTAAAAACGTGTGAAAACGTTGCTTTTAACCACACTCTGGTTCCGAAATTGTAAACGGCGAGTACTTTCGGACCAAAATTTGATTGAAAATACTGTGCATGTAGTCTTTCAGTACATATCAAACTTATAGTTTTTTTTTATAAGATTGTACCTGACTCTTTAAAATGGTAGAAACAAAATTGGGAGTATTAGTAAGTAAATATCAGAATTAATGAACCGTTTCATTTTTAATAATTTTTAATTAGTTTTTGTTATATTGTACGTTTTATTTTTTACTTAGTTTTTAGTATATCATCAATTGGTATAATTTAATGGAGAACGTGGATTTTCAAAACCGAAGGCATATAAAATATACAAAGGCAAGCTTAGTGGAAGGTTTGAGATAAGGTGTACAAAGCTACACAATATTACACCTGGATACAAAAACATTTACTGTCAAAACTGTTTACAGTTTTACGGTTCAAAGCCGATATAAATTACTTGTAGATAATGCCGAAGGCCAATGCAGTAACTCTCTAATCTTAGAAAGAATAATTTTTTGAGGCTAATTACGATAGTTGCTTTTCGGTAAGTTAGGTGAGAAAGTGTGGTTTTTTTCAGCAGACCGGTCATAGACACGAAAAGGTGAGATATTTAAATAATAACTAAACGTATCCGTGTTCAATATTTTATATTATAAATATCTGATTAAAATATTATGTGATTCTGATGTTTATTAATTGAACATTGTATTTTTTTATATTATAAATAATTGAGTAACTCAATAAGGCGAACTTAGAGTCTCTTTGCAGTGTGTTTTTGGAACATCTTCAGAAAATCGGTCTTCACAAGATCAATTGCCGCCTCGCTTATTACTAGTTAGTGAATGGAAAAAATAACCAATTCTAATGGGAAACACACAAATGTTGAATCTCGTACTGAAAGATGTTTCAACATATCTGGCGCAAGTACTTGAAGTGAAGTGGAAAGGTTGGTTCAATACGAATGTTAAGTATCAGCTCCATTTTCAGCTATCCGTCTTAGGAGAACGTCTAGAATCTGATTGCTGGCAAGACTTGTATTCCTTGTATAATCAGAAGTCATGTGCGCCTGAAGAGATACGAAAAAAAGTAAAAAAAGTCCGGCAATTCGGTCAAGGTCAAACAGCACAGCCGCGGCGCTAGGCGCTTTCTCCTCGTTTACATCTGTGAACGAATAGAAATAGTAAGAACGCACTGACTTACAGTATGCTTTTTCAGTTGCTACTTGTTTTTTAAACTTGTTGGAGGTTTCACAAAAAAGAAATGCCTGAGAAATTAAAAATATAAATGTTGGACTGTTTTTTTAACCTACTATAAACAATTGGGGGTTTTTATAAACTTCTGCACCTTCTATTAATGTAATATTTACCTTATACACTCCCCATTAATAATTCAAAACGTTTTTAAGTTTAGACGTTGATGAATTCCCCTGCAAATAATCAAAATTACGGCGTTTATTATAGTAATTTTTATACAATACAAAAAAAAAACACCTTGGATTGGTAAAACAGATGTTCCACGACGTAAGTAAAATTTTAAAATTTCAAATCATATAAGTAATTGGGAAATGTTTTTGAACTTATTATAGTAAGTAACTCAGACATTGTGAAAAGAGCGATTCAACAATATTTTAACGTAATTAGCGGGTGGGAAGGGTTGAATTCAGAGTAAATATTTGCATTTACGTCCCATTTCCACCTACGTTTTTATTGCAGCGTTTGGAATCTGACACTGTCACAGCATTGATTTCCTGGAATCGGGAAATCAACGTTCGTTTTCTGAGGAAATCTAAAAAAAGTCAGTTTACAATAAGAGCTCAAAAACGAACTGTTTAGCATCGTTTCGTCGGTCAGAGACACCTAGACTACAAGAAGATGGTAATCTAGGTGAAGAGGCGTTCTCGTTGTCCTCATCAGGTTACACAACTGAGATGCAACTGTGACTTTTTCTCATATCAACGAGTGGAGCAACCGTGTTTTTCTACAAATAACTTAGCTATGGGGGGAAAGGGTTTGATCTCAACTACGAAATGTTAAAATTGCACATTACATTTTCAGTCTGTGACGCAAAGTCCTGCGTCATGAGATTACCTTCACAACGCTGGATATGTCGATTTTGGAGCTGAAGGGTTAAAAATCTGTGTAAAAAGCAATATTCATGTGGCTTGTTTTTGAACTTGCTTAGCGATTTGGACACTGTGAATATTAACACAAAAATAAATGTTTCCAAATCCAAACTTGATTGCAACCATCTTAAGCTATAAAGCCCCTATTCCACTATTGCATTTTTCTAAGCTTATACTCAGGCGGTGTAAATGAAATACACCGACAAACTTCAAGGAGGTTGTTCCTGAGGTTCCATAAAAACCAAAATGTTCCTGTAAATAGTACGTCACCTAAAATTGTTTTCAGTCCTGTCCGTGCTGTTTGTGTTATGTAGGTCAACATAGTTTAGAGCTTGGTACTACTCCCAGGCTTTTGACTACAATTAGCCATTATTTTATTGCTTGAAAAGATGAAGGTTTCTTGGTTTCGGGGATAATACGACTAAACACTGGTTTAGGTCATATCTTGTTGAGAGACAACAGGATTGATGAGGACTGGTACGATGACTTCTTCCTCCTCTGGTGTGAAAAGCTAGGGGCCTTCCCTCAAGGAAGTTGTTCTAGGCCCGGTAACTCTTCACATTGTACACATCAGATCTGGACAACCTGGGGTGCGCCACTTGTGCAAAGTCCATCTGTATGCCGACGGCATTGCCAGTAGCATATGCGATTTGGGGTAAATGGGTGTTGGAGAGAGGCAATATTGCTAACTGTAAATTCATGATTTTGGAGAGCATGCGGAGTGGTGGTCCTGGGGAGACATGGTCTTAAGCTAAACGCTAAAAAAATGCACAGATCATCTTACATTAGCATCAAGCAGCTCAGGTGCAGTGTAATCAAAGAGAGCAACGTGCCACACATCAGGATTGTGCAACGAAAAACTTGAGTGTAAAGATGACACTGTAAAGATCGCTCGGCGGTTTTGTGCTGGACAGGTGGGCTGGGTTTTTTCTGGCCATGTGTTCGTTTTGTTTTCTCAGAGAGCACTGGGAGACTGCGAGGCATGTAATACGCTTGAGGATACCACCCTTTCAGAGTCTAAGCTGCGTCTTGTCCTGTCTTGTCATGTTGCCAATTATGTATTACTGGTTTTCCCTGCTCAGTACGGCAATAGGCATCTCAAAGGAAGAGCAGGAACGAATTGCAACAGAATGCTAAAACACTGCAATTCGATTTGTATACGGGCTCCTAGTCGAAGAGATCCACGTGTCCCCACCCTTTTGAGATGCTTGCAGGACTCATGGCCATGGATTCCGGTGGTGTAGGATGCAGACTTGCTGCCTTATAAACGATGTACTGTTCCAGTGGGAGCCACGGTACCTGGCAGAAAGGCTGTTGACAGTTACGTGCCTGGAGATTCGTTCTGCCGCAAAAACCTCGGCAGATTGACCAACCTTCACTTTAAACAAAGTGAGGTTTAGAGAGATTGGTCCGAAGGGGGTTTTCTCCATTTTGTCCAAAGTTATGTACAAAAAGCGGTCTCAATCCCTGTGAGATCCCCCTCCCATTAAAGGTCGCCATTTTATAACTTCCAGCTAAAGAAAGCACCTCTTTTCACTGGAGTGTGACGTTTTATATTTTTAATTTTGTACTTTTAACTGGATTTTAATATAAGTATAGTTGTCTTAAAATAGATTATTGATTTATGTTTGACGTGAGTTATTATGAAAAATAGATGTATCTTGATTAATTGCACTTGAAGATAAAAATGGGCATGTTTATTTATTTATGTACTTTAAAATTATATTTTCTAAACAACCATTTTAAGAATAAAAAGTTAAATGTATTCATCATATAGCTAATCTAGTAAAGATCGCGAATGTTAAAAAAATGGAAACAATTTTTTAGTCAACATAAATTCAAAACGGCGGATTTGTTAAAAATTTTAATGATGATTTTTTTAAAAACTACTTTCTGGTATAAAAAATGTACTGGAAATAAAAAAATGGTATAGAACAAATGTTATATTCTAGAAAGCAAAATGGTACCAAATTTATATGGAAATCGCTCAAGAGATCCAAAAAGTTTGCGGCCTTGTTTCTTGAACCTTAGTAAAA
This sequence comes from Homalodisca vitripennis, assembly GCF_021130785.1. NCBI lineage: Eukaryota > Metazoa > Arthropoda > Insecta > Hemiptera > Cicadellidae > Homalodisca > Homalodisca vitripennis. Next base: position 12,269 of record NW_025780406.1, on the reverse strand, counting down.
ACAAAATCGGTTTTGGCAAGTTATTTTCCAAAGTTTCATAAAAGTATTCTACAAAGTTTGTTAAGAAAATTCGAAACAACAGTATCTCAACCATCAAAAGAGTTTTAATCTGTCATTACTAAGAAATACGGAACAAAATTAACAGAACCTACAGCAGTGATTTCAAAAACCTTAGGGAATCACTTCTGCAACAAATGTTTTGATATATGACTTTCCATTTGATGCGATGAATTTTGGTTGACTAAAAGTTTTTAATTTTTTTTAAAATTGACAAAATCTTTACTAGATTAGCATATGTTTGAAAATATTTCTCTACCTGTTAATGATTGTTTAGAATAAAAATTGTAATGTAAAAAATACAAACAAGACGTATAGACGGAAAACGATGCATTTTAGGACATAACATGTTATTAGAAAATTTTTGGTTTTTTTAACCCCAGGAACAAACCTCCTAAAGTATATAGGTGTATTTTAATGTTACCCTGTATAAGGAGAAAAACCTCAACATATTAAATATGTAATAGTTATGATTTTTTTCAATTGATTGTATTTCATATGTTAGGACATTTTAACCACCTGACAACAGAGACCCAGTATTGCAACTATCGAAAAGGTTTAGTGTTACTGCTTTTCTCCCGTAACACTAAAACAATGAAAAAAGTCCATAAAAACGTTTGTTGTCTTAACAAATTCATGTCCACTGTCAAAAACAAGAATAAAGTTTAGACGTATTGTACACGTATTTTTTTGCGTTATAACATTGCAAAATAAGATATGACACTGACAGAAATCAAACAATATGAACCACAATGCGTCCCTCTGGAACCCACAATTTATATATCCTTCGCATTACAATCATGATAAATATCACTTAGAGTTTCCCTTAGCTGCAAATACAACTATAACGTTTTCACGTACATGAAAACATCTCTAGCTCTGATAGGGGGTTATCTTCCTTCTTGAAACCTCTCATGTGTCCCTATTCCAAGAGTTAATCAAGATGAGACGATAATGGTACATCACGATTGCATATTTTTAAAGAACTCTCTTTTGCTCTCACGAGCGCATGCAATCAAACAAACAACAAGGTTAGTTTGTCTTGTAAAGTAAATCCATTAACTTTTAAATTTTTTGCTTTAATGTAGGTCCTATGGCTATTTAAAAGATGACAATCTTAAGAATTAGTTTTAATAATTATAAAAAGTTATTCCATGATTTTAGAAAATACAAATTATGGTTTCTTTATCAAAATGTTTACGAAAGTTTAGTGTACTAATTGTTCATCCGGAGTAAACATTCCATTGGAATAAACAATTTGTGTCCAAAGCAACGATTTAAAATGAAAACCCCCCCCCCCCACTATAATGATTACCATCTACAACAGCAAACGGCTAATATCAAGTAAATGTTTTAAACAAGTGATAATAGCCATGTTTAACCTCTAACATATATAGGATATAGAAATGAAGAGTACTACCGAATGATGTATATATATTGGTGAGTAAAACCAAGAGCGATTTTTAGTCACTAGGGTTAAACCAAAGTTTAACGACCACCTACTGCATGTGTGATAATATTATGTTTTCAGCTCTCTCTAACCCCTATTTAGAAATTAAAATTTCTGAGTAAGATATTGATACTCCTACGGTAATGTAAAAGGTACATGTGACCTATTTAACCAAATGTGGGTCAAATATGTAAATGTGGCCGATCAAAAATTTTCAGGGTTTTTCCTAAATCCATTTTAAAAATTACTGTTGATTTTTTATTCTAATTTAACATATAAAAGTCTAAGCACAGAGTGTTCATTTCTCACTTTATTTATCTGGGCTGAATACGGGTTAACGTTAAAAGTGTTACACATCTTGGACCTATTTCGACAACGTTTTAAAACATAACTCTAAACAACGGGAAGGAGAAAACGTTTCAATACTGCAAGGAAGCTGAGGGAAGTAATTTAAAATTCTCTTCTGACTAGCTAGTTAATACTATATACTGTATAATCAAGTCTGGAGAACTATGTTTTTTCAACCAACAAGCTGTATTCTTTTTTGTTGTGTTTTGGCGTCTATGTCTGTATTTAGTGTCCAGTCCTCTGGAAGCTTGGGCCCCGGACTCTTAGGGTTATAAACGCGTCCTTGTTTTATATTTGGTGAAATCCTAGGCCCCAATTGGTACTACGCTATCCAAAAAACAGATGAATTAGCTCTTAAAATAAATAACAATATCACAGAATGGGTACGAAGTAATACTTTGGATTGATACATAATCGTTCAATTATATGGTACTACCGTTCAGTAATTATCAAAAACTATCACAATGACAGTTGTTTTAAATAACTCATACTACCGATGGCGAGCGGTCTAAGACGTTGACTTTGACGGCGCAGGTTCAAATTGTCTGCTTTACCGTTGCTCCTTATTATAAAAGTACCTTTGACCTTTTTACTTGTATTCAATCTCTCCCACTCTATTCCTGTTTGTTAAGTTCCTAGCACAGGCAGTGGCCAAGAGGGACGGGCAGATTAAGAGGATCAAAGGGGGATCGGGCTTCTCCCTTTAAAAATTGATTCGCTCGTTCATTCCCTTTAAAGAAGAGGTGGGTTGAAAATGCGCTCGCTATATTATATCTACAAAATTTTGAAACCAATTAAAATTATACTATTATCCTGACCTTATTTCTGTTCACAAGAACAAAAACGTCATTTAAATCTTCTTTTCGACTGTATAGTTGTCATTTTTAAGCTTCCCTTTTGAAATATTACAACTTTTAATCAATCTAGTATATATTTAACATAGATGTTTATTTTTTATCCGTGGAGGATTTGATGAATCATTTTACAACATTCATGCGGAATTATTAGATTGAGGAAGATCGTTTGGAAAACTTTAACGTATTTCATAATAGTGCAATTGTGGATAGAACGACCATTGTTCGTTTATTTTTGGGTTAAATAAAAACGTATTTATTTCCAAAACCGTCTGGCGTTTGTTTTGAAAAACAGAACGTAATTCAGTATATGGGTAAATACATATTTTGGCAAATCATAGTAGCAGTAAAATTGGTCGATATAATTGAAAAAAACAAGCTGAGTTGTACTAAACACAGTTCCTCAACACACGAATTTAAACATATAAACGCTATTGGTATGTTATGTAACGCGATCTTGTTATGTTGCATACCCAAACGAGCATTGTTAGACGCGATCGTACTCTAGCGCTGCTGGCAGGCTTACTGCGTCAGGCGGCTATTATCATAATTGTATTCAGCGCCAGTCAAAACACAGACACACGTGCTCGTACATAGACTTGAACATAAAGCGTGAGTTAAACTGTCTAAAAAAATTGGGTAAGGGTGTGGGTTTTGTCATTTGTTACTCAAGGAGAAATACACTCGAAGATCATAACATCGAAACTCAATGGGATGTATATAATCAAAATATGTAAGGACTGAAAAACTTTAGAGTCATTGCGGATGTAATTTCATTAAAAATGCCAACATATGAGGGGTTAATGTAAAATTTCTGAAACAGTAATAAGCACAGTCGAAGGCTGCTCGGTGTGAGAAAGAATTAAATAGAATACGTACAGTTTGGGAAATGGTTCCGAAAAAATAATGACACTTGAAAATGTCACTAAGTTGGGGGAAAGGGGAATAATATTTTACCATTTTAACAAAGCTCACACAAAAAGATCATGTATGAAATAAATTAATTTATGGATAATTGTAGATAAAAGTCCATTTAATTAATTTATAACTGAATTTTAAATTAATTTTATTACAAACAATGTTAAACGACAGCCCCATTGTGACTTGTAATTTCTTAGCTCTCTTCCATTAATTACTAAGTGACGATCTCGGGCAATCCTGTGTAAGAGGACATGTGAACTTAAATTTAACTTAAACATAGTAAAATATAAGATATATATAATAAGATGTAAATGTTTTTCAGGGGTTTCAAAATAAAATTTATAAATTATGTTTGTTTTTTTTTTGTATTTCAATTTTTAAAATACCACAATTAGTTTGAGACGTTGAAAATTTCCCCCACTAACCCACGAAAAGGGAACTTTGTTGAGTAACGTTTGAAATTATGCAAGAAAATGAGGGAAGTATTTAAAACCCTCCATGACAAGAATACTTTAGCATATAACTGAAATAATAATGACATTGGAAAAAATTTCTATATGTTTTTTATAATAATTTAAACCGAACACAAACACATCTCCAGAAAATTAAATTATTTCTTTTGATACATATAATATATCATAAATTTGGGTTTGCGCGCCAAAGTTTAACATTGTTTTAAACAAATATTTAAGTGATGCATATCTAAATTTAATTTATTTTAAAAAAACTGTCCCTTTTGGTTTGCGATTGAGAACTGTATCTCAAAGCCTTTGTTAGGTTTATTTTTATTTCCTCAAAGTTACAATACGATGTTATCGTTTACAGAGTCGTTAAAAATTTTATTAATTGTTAATAATACGAAAATGAATTTTTGCTTCAGATTTGAGATTTCACTATTCCTCGTTCTTCGACTTTGTTTTTTTTCTGGGATAAAATCACTTACCGATTACATAAAAAAAAATTCGTTTTTTTAAGGTGATAGGTGAACCCAAGGTTTTGTGTCCAAGATCTTAACTAAAAGGGGGTAAGCAATGCTAGGCAGCACGTTAATTCTTCGTGGAATATTGTGTGGAAGCACCAGATGTGAGATCATTTACAGCTGTTTTACCTGAGCAGGTGTATGTAATCTGTAATGGGAAAGGGGGAATTTAGAGTGGGTTAAGAGGCCATTGACCAACGGACGGATGTCACCCACAACACCGACTATCTCTGCCAAATGACCCCCTGGCAGTCAGTAGAGACTTCGTATGCTATCACAGCCAACTCCTAATAGCTAGGATTGTCAGAAAAGATTGACTAAGGGCAAACAGCTATGAAATTAATTGGCTGGCCGTTAGCGAAATTCTTTAATTAAGGGCTAGGGCAGTGTGTTCGAAAACCAATATTATTATACAAATTGTGTTAACAAACTATGTATATAGTTTTCAGACAAAATTGACTTTCAAAGATAAATGCATCTCCCGTTGGTGTTGGACGAGTCATTCAGGGGAAACTCTTGTGAACGAATTGAATGGTGGGACTGGAAATTGATGATGAAACTTTATTTATTAAAAAGTTCTAGATTGAGTTCAATAGTATTTGTTGTTCTTTTCGTGTGATTATTGGATCACTGAATTTGGTTTATTTGATTTTTTGGAGTACTCAGGTGAAAAACAAAGATAGCAATGGTTCAAAATCTTTAGATTTATGAATTTATTAAAGTTAAGTATTTTAATTAATATATCAGAATTAGTAAAAGTTATAACTAAAAAATTTTACCAAGTTTATTGAAAATTCGGCGGTAATTTACTGAATAATTAGAATTTTACTAAAATTGGCACAATCCCTCGTTGACCTAATGTGGAATGGGTTGAGTTTTAGCTCCTGTTTACCTTCTTCTTGGAACCCCCATGATGACTCAAGAAATGATCAGGTCATTCGTTTTGAGAGTACCCAAAAAAGTGAGCCACCCGAGTTTTTACAAATAACGAGCTTGGGTGAAGGTAGGGTTTATTCAGTGTAAATGTCGATCGAGTTTATCTCATTTAGTGCAGCGTTCTGGAATTTGATACAGTCACAGTAGTTGAATCTTGGAGTCATGTTTGAGTCTGATTGCATCCGTACTTAGAGATCGTGTCCAAAACTGTAGTGCACTCAATGTGCAACTACTCCACCAAGATTACACAAAATAGTTGGGGGTGCCTCTGATGTCGAAATGATTTTAGAGTTCATTTTAAGCTTCTTCGTTGTCAACCTTTTTTGTACTTTTCATCTCATCAGACGAACATTGATTTCAGATTCATGAGTCAATGTCTGTAGATAGCGTCAGATTCTAAACGTTGCGCTAAGAGGAAGGTAAAACTTGGTGCATAATTAACACATTCACATTGAATAAACTATTCCCACATAGCTTACGTTTTTGGCCCGTTTTTGCACAGATAACGCATTCCATTGTTGTGGAAAAGCATTTGTTGGTTTGGGATGTACCAAGTTTTATCAGTGACCTCTGTAACTTACTACGCCTCTGTTTAGTTCTACTATCACTTTGTTTATGTGTTGTAATTGGTTCAGCTGTGTATTCTAATTTTAAGTTGCTAATTTTTAGAACCGTAATATAAATTTTTTAGAATTCGCATCTTTTAGAATATGTTATTTGTAAAACCTTATTGATTTCTACATTTAAGATTTTGAACCTCCGTCACTATTTTTTAAAGAGTTTAGAAAACACGTGCTCTGTTTTTATGGAAATTACTAACCGAATATTAACCGCTCTGGTCACACAACTGTTGGACGAATAAAAACATGTTGTTAAAAAAACTTATAACCGGACAGTACATAAAACAAAGGCATTTTTGGATACACATTTTCTAGTTTTGCAGCCATGAAACAATTGTCAGACAGATATGAAAATACTGGCCATAGATAAGTAGAAAATTTGACGTTCGACACCAGTTGCTATCCCGATCAGAATTTCGTTGAAATTGAAACTGTACAAATATTCGTTTTCTAATAAAAACTAACTGACTGGTTGACGAATATGTTAGTGTTAAAAAAGGGTTAAACGCTTTGGGTTCAATGATCGATGAACGTTAGTCAGTCAAGTTTTTAAACGTTTGTTAAATGTCCCTCGTGCCGCGAGTGTCGCTCTTAATAACATCATTATCTAGATCAGTAGTTTCGTTAATTAAAACAATAAACTTCTTTCGTGTTTGCATAATTTATTTCTATTTGGAAACTGAAGAATTATTTCATTGACTGAATCTTAAATTGGCGCTGTTTAATAGAATGTCCAAAATAACTAAAACCCAAATTATGTAAAAAAAATTAAATAGGCTAAATATGAAAACAAGATGATTATAGGATGAATTCGACAAGGACGTAGGGTCTTGTCAACCAATAACAACAAGGTAACTTGTATCACATGTGTTCTTATGCTGCAAGATAAAATAACGTATAGATTTTTAGTAAGTTTTTGTGCAAATTTGTGCAATTCCATAATTATTTTCTTGTTGAAATCACAACTTATCTATAGTCCTCAATTTTGACCGTATGATCGCAAAATAAATACAGTTTCCCTTAGGAGAAGAGGAAACTGCGTAATTGAAGGGTTGAAATTGAGATTCTGTTTATAAGGAGTTTGATATTCAATTTTACAATTATATGTAACCTTTTCATTGAAAAAATTGAGACTCAAATAATACATATCATTACATATTCATACTTATTATATTTTGTTAATATTTAAATTTTTCCTAATTTCCATATGTCCCTAGTTTCTAGGACATTTCATATCAAATTATTATTGCCACAGGTTTGACTGCACAATAAACGCGATTTGTCTAAGAAGGTCCTATCGGTCCTGATAATATAATACCTACAAAATCAAGTTCAATACATAAGCTAACGGAGGGAAATTTGCCAATTTTAAAGTTCGTTCTATTCTAGCTTTTGGGACAAACATCGTAAAAAGATTAGTCGATTATCATACGCTTTTTAGTTTTATTTGACAGGGTTACCATAAAGCGTAAAGGTAATGTTTTTGCATTGATACAGGGTTTTTTTATCAGCAGTGCCACCGACCAAAAGCAGATCTGAGGATAGTTACTCAAGATCATACCCCCCAAAAAACCTCTATCCAGTGGTTTTTTGTGGGGATAAAAGTTTTATTTTTAAAGCAATTCTAAAAAGTGCACACATTAGGTTTTGAAAGCACAAATTAAACTGTATCAACTTGTGGGTGGAGATAACGGTGTTTTCGGGGGTAATTATCGGTCTTATCTGTGTCGGTCCGGTCATGAAAAGCATCTAACATTTTCTTCATTGTATTATCATGGAATTATGGCAGAGATTCTCTTATAAAATTTAACGCTGAGTTTTTAATGCTCAGCCCATCTTCAAGGGGGCTGTTTAAAAGATCTCTGCTATCTTTGTTTCCGTTCGATGTCTAGAGAACAAATTGATCTCCCGATTTGTCAGTTGTTACTCAGCTTCTTTTACATGTCCATCTTGGGATTGGTCGAGCGTTAGTGATGTTCAACTTTTGCGCACGAATGCCTCGAGAACGAAAATTGACCTATGGAAATGAAAATTTTGGCATGCAGAGACTTTCTGGCCTTGTATAATACATAGCGTCGATACATTATTCAGTATATATACGCCTCTTAACAATAAATTGGCTGTAGTTGTACGAAAAAATGTGTTTTCCGACAGAGCCGTAAAGGGGGAAAACCCCAAAAGGTTTTTCCTCACGTTAGGCGCAGATTTAACGTATAATCAGCACTAACCTCGGGCAGATCTTGGTTGGAAATAAACAGAAATTGCTATTAAAGATTAAAAACAATTCAACGGGTCAGCACGGGATTCAATGCAAGTCCATCCACTCGCCTCGCTGTAGGGTAGTGCACGGAGATGGATTGGCGTCACGACGAATAAGGAGGTCCAACCCAGTGGACCCGGACATGTTAGCCCGGAGTCGCGACGCTATGATTGTAAATCGTTCCCGGTTGGTCAGTTTATCGAAAATGTGTGAAATGTGCTGTTTGGATTAGAGCCCAAGACTTACCAGCCGGACCATTTCAAGTAAGCTTATCTAAATAGCTGTTTTACTAAATAAACAGTTATTTCCACCAACCATTTATACGAAGAAGGTACTCCCGTAAGCAAAGAAGTATACTCTATGGAGACGGATGTATATTTTTTTCTTCCTGGGTAGTTTTAAGTAGGTACTAACAATGCTGGACAAAAACAATCATTCTAGCCACTTTAAGTGTTATGGTGAAAACAGTTATCTATTCAGATGGGATATTTATTAAAATTGTAGGTGAGTATAAAAATTAATCGCATGAGAAGTAACCGAGGGCGGAAATTTTTATCGAGGTTGGTGACAATGCCCCCGCTCCAGCCTCCACCCCCACCCACAGTGATACAAACACGGTGGTTTGTTCTCCCGCCTACAATATATCTATATTCGGGGTTTACACGTTTTAGATCTGTATTAAGTATCACTACAGATTGTAATTCTACCAATACGTCAAATATCGAAATAATTTTTTATTAGCACTAGACTATTGCTTTATTGCTAGTGTTATGGTGATAACACCAGTTTTTAAAATTATAATTGTGAAACTGCTGTTTCACCCCTTGTTACGAGCGGGATCAATTTTTTTGTTCGCCGGCGTTTGAAAACGATGATTTGTTTCCGGTATGTATGTTGTTTTTGTTTTACAAAAGTTAAAAAAAAATAAAACAGTTGTATTTTTAATTTTTTCTGAAGAAGGCAGAAAATAAATTTTTTTAAATCTTTTACGAGGGACTAATATATAATTTTAAAGCAAAACTTTGTAAATCTTATAATCAGACCCAAAATATCTGTAATATTAATATAAGTATTATTAACCTTTACTAGTAATTTTTGTACATGAAAGATATCTTGAAGGGGTTTTTTAAGTTTCAAAAACATACAATTTCCTCATGTAATAAAATGGGCCAACAAAATTTCACTCCCTGTTAGGGTTCGCTAAGGGTTCAATGCAAACATTTCAAAGCCCATAGCTAAATTCATTATTGACTGTTATAACGACAGGTTATTCACACGGAAACCAGAAATTGAGTACATCCACTCTAGCAAACAAAAGAGAAATTAGCCTATTGAGTGATAGGCTTCAACCCGACGCTCAGCCAGCAAGATTTCAATGCAAAAAATTTTATATTCCACAAAAGAACCTGTTCTCGGAGATATCTTGGACCCATGATAAATTTTTGAATTGGTTTTCATGAATTAGTCATGTAAGAGTCATTAGTTCATCAATTAATATCAGTGGATTAAATAATTATAAGGTTTGCATCACAAAAGTCAACCATTAAAATTATGTTGTGTGTGTTTGGATAGTTAGGCCTACCATGTGTATAATATGTTACATGTTTAAAATCACTTATTCAATGTGTGTACTGAGTTTGTTTAGAACTTTATTTATTAAAAATTTTTTCGTTGCCATCATAGTACAGGTAAGACCAAATATAAACTATTTGCTAACACTCAAACACGGACTCTAGTATCCTTCCACATACTCGTATAAAAATAAAGGTTCATGTACATTTAAATAATATATTTTATATAATTATTTAAATTATATATATATTATTTTATGTAACATATTTAATTTAAAATTTAATTAGATAAAATATCTATATATATTAATTTATTATACGTCTATTCATGCACTAACACGGGCAATCTTGGGGTTTGGAATATATATATATATATATTATATATATATTGTCGTTTTCGAGAATTTGTGGAGAGGAGACAAAACGGACAGAAATGAAAAATTTTTTCCAGCCCTCCAAATATAGGCTACACTAACGCTCAGAGAATAACTCATGTATTTAGCGTTGTTGTATAACGAAATTTATATCTTCAACAACAGTTATTTTTATTTGGCCCTAAAAATTTTACTAACTTGCCATACAAATTTTTTAAAATTAATCTATATAATCCCTCATGGAGTCATAAGATAATGTGGTTCTACATTTTTCTGTTTTCATGGGAAGTTTTGTTAGGACTTGTATTGGAATTTTCCATCAAAACTCGGTTGCACCAACTTTTAACAATGTTGTCGATAAAAGGTGTTTTTTGTTATATACAGGGCCGAATAATTTGGGAAGAAATTTAATTGCATGATTTAATTTTGTTCGGGACGTGACGTGGGAAACCGGAAACAAATAATGATACACAATAATTAACTTGTTTCCTATGTCCCTTAAAATTTAATATATAAATAAAAATCTGGATTTAAGTGTAAAGAATGATTCCAGATGTAAAAGTCCAGTGAAAATTTAACAATTGGAAAAAACGGGGTTTACCCACCGGTACGATTAATTAGAGTTTAAGGTCATTTTATATTTTTATGTTGTACAATATCTAGTCAATAGTGTCACAATTTCTTAATATTTATTAAATTATATATTAAATAAATCTCAACAGCTATTCTAATTAAGTTACTTGCCGTATATAACGGAAATGAATAGTAATTTTTAACAAAACCAGTTATGGATAATTTATAACACAAATAATCATATAAACCAATCAATTTCATCTTTCCCCTTGTAAACAGTTTCGTCAAAGTTATACTGTAGTGAGAGCTTTTAAAAAAGCCCAAGCACTTATAGGATACGGAAAGTTCAAACTTAAAACAACGTTTTATATGAGTTAAAGGGGTTAAAAAAAAACTTGCATCGGTAATTATTTTATTTGCACTATGATTTATGTAATTTTAAAAACACGAGTACTTTTTAAAGTTTGTTGAAAATATTGGGAATGGTTTACCAAATAACTATATTTACTAAAACATTTACGTTTGCATAGAAATTAGAATCTGAATAATGGAGAATAACTAATTCGGAGCAATTTTTAGACCTTTATCTTTTCTTACAGTTTTCACAGGTTAAAATATGACATGAGAAAGTATTCGACAAGAAGAAGTTGAATATTTGGTAAGTGACATATGGACGATACGATTTTTATTTTCATAAAAACAGTAATATAACAGTACATTTAACGTTATTTTCAATGTTTATAGACAAAACTGAAATTACTATGACGTGTACTACGTAAAACCAGTTTGTTGGGGGTTTACTCTGCTTGGAGGCAATTTGGCTCAATGGCGACTAGCGCAGATACTCGGTCAAGCGTGTTTGGACAAGAAAAGTATTGGAGCAGAAAGAGGAAGGCTGCCAGTTTGTGCCGCTATGACCTAAATGGTGAGCACAACTCTTACTCCAACTCTAAGCTGTGATACAAAATTATATTTAATCATCAGCTCTTTACCATGTTGGTTGAATAAAGCCCTCAACGCACTCTAATTTAAAATCTATCCCAAAGGTAACACTCAATCAAGCCACGTTTGTTGCCTAAATTTCCAAGAAATAAGATCAACCGGTGGTGCCTCAGTTTGAAAACTACTCCCTCACGTTTAGTCTTTCAGTTTCTTTATCGAATGATTGTGGTTAGATCAGTATTTCCAGACCGCAAAATTGCATAGAATTTACATTCATAAAACTGACAAAGCCTTCCCCTTTTCGGGTAAATGTTCAATAGACTCGTGATGCCTCTCACATGCCCTGCAGGCTAATTTTAACATTCACTTTCTTATGAAATCAAA
>NW_025780405.1:0-72528 GCF_021130785.1 Homalodisca vitripennis | reverse complement strand
AAACTAGCGCTAAAAGCCAACGACATCCACTGACGCAAAATCCAATTTTTTCTTTTATATATATTATTTAAAAGTATTTTCTGGGTAAACAAACTTAGTAAAAACTGTTAAACAAGATTTATTTTAAACAAGGTGACAAACTCGTTCGCGTCTATTTGAAAGGTCACGGTACTTGTTCCGAGCAGGACAAACTAGCTGGGAGGCAGGGATAGATCATAGACTCCCGCAGAGACAACGACCGTATACTGACCGCATGCGCTCAGTCTGCCTGTAGCCTTCCGTGAGGTTAGATGTTAGTAGCATAATTTTATGCGCGGTCCTAGCGCACTTTCGGAGCCGACCCGAAAGCAATATGTAATATAATGTTCAATGTACCATAAAGGGACGCTGGAGAAATAACACCAGCAAATCTCTCAATGAAAAACATTAACCGAATCCTAAAGTCGTTCGTCCTCCAAAAGCGATCCAGGATCCGGTTCATTACTATCTACTCCTGAGGAATGAAAAATTAACACGAATCATGAGCTTCTACTTTCTTGAGCTGTGACTTTGGTAAAATGTTGTCAAATCTGCTACGAAATATAAAGGAAAAAATCTTCTAAATCTTAATAAAATTTAATCAATTTAAAACCATTTTTTACTAAAAAAAACATACTAGGTACCTTTATAAAAAACTTTCTCTACTAAATAAACCAACATGAACTCACCAAAGTCATTACAATTTCTAGCATTAAATACAGTGCAACAAAAGATGAATACAGTGATTTGCCGGTTTATTTTCTAACAACAGTTGATACCGTCTTCGATTATTTCCTTAAAATGACTACAGAATTCAAAAGAACTTGTAAAGTCTTTTGCAGGAAAAAATCGTCTAATGGAAGTGTTTTACTATCCGGCAAAAAACCAAAAAACTAAAAAAGTAAGGGAATTAAACATACTTTAATATAATTACGAAAGATATTGAAATGAAAGTAAAAAATAAACAAACAGAGAGTTTTCATCGTTTGTTTTTTATGGATCATTTTTCCCCATATTATACGTCCTTCTCAAGACTATAATCAGACTTAATTGATGAATTTCTTAGGACATTTTTTTGTGAGTAATCAAGATTTATCAACACAATTCAAATAGGTAAAGAAAGGAAGGGGTTAACTATACTTACTTTTCAGCTGACTCAAAAATTTAAATCAAGTTTTTTTTGCAAAAATTTCTCTCCCAGAAATTTCTTAAATTTAAACTAGGTTTTGCTGAAAATGTTGCATTTTTAATCAAAATATTTAGGTGGAAAAATTTCAGCCTGAACCTCAACATTCTAAACATATAGATTGATATATTTTAAATCGTTTTTTTACCATAAATATTTTACAAAACTAAAAATTCCTAGTTTAAAAATTTTTTCTTTATAAAAAAAAATAAATGGACAGCTGGAAAATAAAATCCACGCTGAAAGCAATTTGTATTCTATAACAGAACTCTTAGGAAATAAAATTAAAACCAACTAACGAACGACCAATACTGGACTTATGGCTTTTAAACGAAAATTTACATAACGATAATCTAATTACAAATATTGGAAGATATAAACTTATACAGAAAAGTGGGGCAAAAGAAATGAGCCAAATTTAGAAGAATTACAGACAACCTTTTTGCGATAAATATTATGATTGTTAAAATAACAGATTCTAACAGATTTTAGAAGGTAAATTATATAAAGAAGAGAACGCTTGTGGGTCATTTCAATAGTTACTTAAGAAGCAAATTTTCTAGATTTCCCATTAGCAAAACATTGGTGTAAAAAGCGAAAATTGCCACAATTTTTAGATTTTCTAAATACAAATAAACAAATAAAACGGAAGTTTAAACAAATTTATAACAATAAAGATGTTAAAAGTTATTAGAAAATAAGTATAGAAAAAACCATAGTTGCAAATTCCATAACAATAATTAGAACTAGCAGGATGACGTAAAAACTATTAATATTTATTGGAATGAAACTACCAGAAAATATCTAGAGCACACTAGCTATAGAAACAGTTATGTATTTATTAGAATTTTAGATATAACGCAAGATTTTTTTCTGGAATTTTTAACAAAGTAGAAGATGATTGGAATATTTAATAGAATAAATTATAATTTTTTGTAAACAAGGAGGAAATATACAAAATCGGTTCTAAAAAATTAATTTGTATGATAAACGACAAAATACTGTTGGAAAAAGGATTGTTTTAAAACTTGGGGTTAAGTTCTAATTCTAGAGTAAAAATATATAATAAATTTATCTGCCAAATGCACGAGTCCAGGGAATTAATAGAAGCAATTAGGCACACGATATAGTATAAAATTTTAGGCAAATATGTCCTGATAAAAGATTAAAAGAAACTCTTTTCCTCTTGTGAGTTAGCAAACAAGAATAACTGGTAATTACGAGATTAGAAGCAAAATTAAATTAATACTAACTATTTTTAAAACCCCCACAAAAATTTAGATGGTAAACGAAAATTTCGAAACCGATAAAGAATTTGAAATTCCCGTTGAGATGGATTGTTTGTATAAGTTTATATTAAAAACAGAATAGAAGATATTTTAAGAATGCAGCCTCCATTTTATTCTGTATCCTTATCGAAAATGTGGTACAAAATTTAATCGAAATACATTAAAAAAACCAGTTGCTGTATAGCTTTTTAACGATATCTTTACAAGTATGTCTTCATTGGAGGAAATCAACAAATAAAACAAAAAAACTAACAGGAATACAAATAAAATTACCAACAGATAAGGAAGAAAAGAAATAAGTTAGTTTACATAGCATAATATCTGCATTTTGAGAGCTTTAATCTTTTACCAGTTAAACTTGATCTATGAGTAAAAGAAGACAAACAAAAGTATAAAACTTTTTGTTAAGATCACAAACACAAATGTTTTTATATAAAATGGAAGGTAAACCACATATTTTTTTCTAAGTCTAATACATTATTTTACGGACGATTCCAAAAGGAAGATTCAATTTAGAAGAATTAGGACTATATAAACACCAAAAATGTTGTTCCTACTATCTATATGAAAGACGATTTAATATTACAAAACAAATTTAATTTCCAAAATACATTTAAGAAAAAATTAATCCATTAAAATTCTATCTTTTTAAAAAGTATTAAAAAAGAGAATCAAGAATTTGAGGATAAATAAAGTATGGAAACTAGGAAAAGAAACCTATCTAGAAAGACTTAAAAGAAGAACAGGAAAAATATAAAGAATAGTTCCGGCTAGTTTGGAAAAAGATAAACAAATTAGAGAAATCGGAAAAACGAATTAGTTGATTCAATTTTATCGAAACAATGGAAAGGATTTAAGTACTTACAGGACGCTAGTTAAAAATCTGCTGCATTTGTAAGTTAATTAATAGAAAAGACTTAAGATTTAGCTATGTTGGAGTTTTAAAGCAGAAAAAAGATGAGCAAAAAATCTGTTTATTTTGTTAAAGGACTTTTTTTAAAATAAGTTTATCGAATTGTAACAACAACAAAGGGAAAATTTAAAGGAAGAAGGAATTTTATTTTAGATCCCATATAATTGACTTAAATATTATTTACTATCCAATCGTATAAACCAATTATGGAGATAAAAGAGACAGATGGTTTTTTTTAACTTCTTTTAATGGATTAATTACTTTTTCCATAAAATTGTTACACTAAACGCCTTTAGATGTTTTAAAAAAACTAAGGAAGATGATTATTTACAAAAGAAAGAAGATAGAAATCAGAGTACAAAATCTAAGAATGAATCAACTAATTCTTTGGATAACCATAAAAGTAAAAGGATTGTAAAAGATTAGAAAGATTTTTCAAGAAGGGATTAGAAATTGGAAATAACCTGCTTTGTCTACAATTTTTACTATGTAAAATTCGTGTTTTTTTAAACCCTTAAAGGGTTAAACTTTAAAGGGTTAAACCTTATAATCACGTTAAAATCTAAACGTAAAAAACAAAATTTTACGTTCATGTTACGTTCTTGTTACGTTCCACGGTATCACGTTCCGACCCCCCCCCGTTGTTTCACGTTCCGCGGTTCCCAAATTTTTTTCTTATATAAATTGGATAGTAGGCCACTAACATTCATTACCAAAGCGAAAAAGATAAAACCGAAGATAGAAAGAAATAATAAAAAAAAAAAAAATAACATTTTAAAATTCAATACAAATATGTCGAGACAGGATTTTTAAGAATTTAAGAGCAAGTTTATATGCAATCTTATAGAACTTGTAAAAATAATAAGCCAGACACCTCGTAGAAAATATACAGTTTTTTAAAAAATAGTTAAATAGCTACTGTTAAATCATTTTAAACAAATACAGAATTCTAGATTCTTTTTACATTAGGAATACAGAAAGACGAAGAATAAAATATTAGAGATTATTAAAAACAGTTGTTAACAAGCTCCAATTGATGTAAGATTCTACACGATTTAACAAAATTATTTCTGGAGCGCAAGACCTCTATAAATACAGATTTAGACAGTTCTAAAGTATGGTAGTCGGATTAAGACAAACATTTTAATAAATTCTAAACACGTTCTTTCCTATTCTTTTTAAACATTTTGGACTAATTTTACCCAAACAAATACAAATCTTTCTTTATGTTGGCCCTGGCAGTGTTTCTTAATACATCTTAATTTAATTTTTTAAACTTGTTAAATTTAGATCAATTTTTTCTATCTCTTATTTCTTTTCTCTAACCAATAATATAGAAATTTATAACAATCTTGTAAATTTTTCGAATTTTTAAAAATGTGTCCCCTTTTCTTTTTTCCTATAAAACTATTGTAGAACAAAGCAGTTGATTTCCATTTCTAATTCCTTCTTGAAAATCTTCTTAAATCTTTTACAAATCCTTTACTTTTATGGTTCCAAGAATGTTTATTCATTCTTAGATTTTTTGTATGTACTTGATCTTCTATCTTCTTCCTTTGTAAAATAATATCTTCCTTATTTTTTTAAAACACTCTTCTAAAAGCGTTTCAGTGTAACAATTTTAGGAAAAGATATTACACATTTAAAAGAAGTCTACAAACCTATCCTGTCTTTATCTCCATAATTGGGTTTTATGCGATTGGATAGTAAATAATATTTAAGTCATTATATGGGATTAAAATAAATCCTTCTTCCTTTAAATTTTTCCTTGTTGGTTGTTACAATTCGATACAAACTTATTTTTAAAAAAAAAAAACAAAAAATAACAGTCCTTTAACAAAAATAAACAGGATTTTTTGCCATCTTTTTTCTGCTAAAACTTCCACCAACATAGCTAAAATCTAGTTCTTTCATATTAACTTACAAATGCAGAGATTTTATATGCGTACCTTGTAAAGTACTTAAATCCTTCCATTGTTTTCGAAAAAATGATCCAACTAATTCCGTTATTCGATTTCTCCTAATTTGTTTATCTTTTTCCAAACTAGTCTTTATATTGTTTCCTGTTCTTCGTTTTAAGTTTTCTAGATAGTTTTCTTTTCCCTAGTTCTCCATACTTTATTTCCTCAAATAAAAACTGTGTTCTCTTTATTTTAATACTTTTTAAAATAGATAGGGAATTTAATGTTGATTTCAAATTTTCCCTTATAAATGTATTTGGAAATAATTTTGTTTATGTTAATAATTTAAAATCTCTCTTCGAATAGATAGTAGGAACAACATTTTTGGTGTTTGATTAGTCCTAATTCTTCTAAATTGATCTCTTTTTGGAATCGTCGAATAATAAGTGTATTAGGACTTAGAAAAAATATCGTCGTTACCTTCTTTTATATAACATTTGATGTTTTATTCTTAACATAAAGTTTTATCTTTTTTGTCTTCTTTTACAGTTCAGAATCAAGTTAACTGGTAAAAGATTAAAGCATAAATGCAGATATTATGTATGTAAATCAAACTTATTTCTTTCTTCCTTAATTCTGTTCGGTAATTTTATTTTGTATTCCTGTTAGTTTTTTTTGTTATTGGTTATGTTACCCAATAAACATATTGTAAGATATCGGTTAAAAAACTATACATGCAAACTGTTTTTTTAATGTATTCGTTAATTTTGTACCCACATTTTTTCGATAAGGATACAGAATAAAAATGGAGCATTCTTAAAATATTTCTTCTATTTCTGTTTTAATAATACTGTATACAATGCATCATAACGGATCAAATTCTCTTATCGGTTTCGAAATTTTCGTTTTAACAGTAATTGTAAATAGTTGCTTCTAAATCTCGGTAATTTCCCATTATTTAGTTGCTTAAACTCACAAGAGAATTGTTTTCTTTTAATCTTTTATCAGGGGGACAATTTTGCAAAATTTTACTATATCCGTTGCCTTAATTGCTTATTAAATATCCTGGACTCGTCATATTGGGCAGAATAAATTTATTATATATTTTTCTACTCTAGAATTAGAACTTAACCAAGTTAAACAATCTTTTTTCCAACAGTTTTGTCGTTTATCTTACAATAATTTTTAGAAAACTCGCCATTTCGTATATTCTCCCTTGCTTTACAAATAAATTAATTAATTTTCTATTAAAAATAATTCAATCATCTCATACTTTGTTTAAAAAAATTCCAGGAAAAATCCTTGCGTTATTATTCTAAATCTAATAAATAATAATGTTCTATAGCTAAGTTTGCTCCTAATATTTCTGGTAGTTCTTCCAATAATATTAATAGTTTTACGTTCTGCTAGTTCTATTTTGTATGGAATTGCAACTGGTTTTTTTATACTTATTGTCTAATAACTTTTACAATCTTTAGTGTATAATTTGTTTATAACTCCTTTTATTGTTATTGATATATAGAAATTCTAAAAATATGTGGCAATTTTCCGCTTTTTACACATGTTTTGCTAATGGAAACTCTAGAAAATTTGCTTCTTAAGTAACTATTAAAATGATCCCCAAACAAGCGGGGTTTTTTTTTCTTTCTTATTAATAATTTACCTTATAAATCTGTAGAATCTGTTATTTATTTTTAACAATCATAATATTTATCGCAAAAAAGAGGTTCTGTAATTCTTCTAAATTTGGGGGCCCCTTTCCAGCTTTTTTTTTTTTCCCTGTTGGCCCCACTTTCTGTTATAGTTTATATCTCCAATTAATTTGTAATTAGATTATCGTTTATGTAAAATTTTCGGTTTAAAAAGGCCATAGTCCAAATCGTTCGTTAGTTTGGTTTTTATTTTATTTCCTAAGAGTACTGTTATAGAATACAAATTGCTTTTCAGCGTGGATTTTTTATTTTCAGACTGCCATTTATTAAGAAAAAATTTTTAACAATATGGATTTTTAGTTTGTAAATAATAGTCTAGGTAAAAAGGATTTAAAAATATATCAATTTATGTTAGATAATTTGAGTGTCATGAACTGAAATTTTTCCACCTAAATATTTGATTAAAAAATGCAACATTTTCAGGTCAAAACCTAGTTAAAATTTAAGAAATTTCTAGAGAAATTTTGCCAAAAACTTGATAAATTTTTGGTTCAGTCTGACAAAAAGTAGGTATAGTAACCCTCCTTTCTTACTCCTATTTGAAAAAGACCTTTCACAGAGGATAAAACTTCAACATCTATGCATATTTTCAGGTTTTTTCGTGAAGAGTTTTATCAATGTTTTCAATAGCATTTTCAGACTTGGTTTTTAATTCGTTAAGTACCGGATAGCCAACTTTTCAGCTAATTGAATGAAGTTTTCTTCATTCAATTTAATTATAGGTCGAGATTTTTCTTATTACAACTTTGAAATTTTCTCTTTAAATTTCACGTTAATTTCTCAATATTCAAACATGTTTTCGTGGATCGGCTAATTTTTATTTTTCTCTAGCCCATTGTCCTTAAATAATTTAGTTTCGATTATCGTAAATTTGCTTGTATTTTTTTCGTTGACTTTTAAGAATTATAATGGCGATCATAGTTTTTGTCTTAAAATTTCTTTTTTGCAGAAACGGACATGATATATTTTTCGCAGCTCCATTTAGATACGAAAAAATTTATTTAACTAAAATGGTGCTCTGGTAAACCAACGATTGCGCCTCTCACGGCGTGAGTACTCACCTACGGAATATGGACCGCAGGCGAAGCGATCTATTCGTGGATGGTTCGGATCCTGTAGTAGCACACCATTCGGGACTGTCATTGATACACAAGCAGATGCAATCTTTCGGAACTATAAAAAAGTAATCTAATTTAGGTAAAAAGATTTAAAATATATCAATTTTTATGTTAGCAATTTGTTGCAAGGTCAGCTGAAATTTTCTCCACCTAAATATTTGATTTAAAAAATGCAACATTTTCATGCAAAACCTAGTTAAATTTTAAGAAATTTCTAGAGAAATTTTTTTTTGCAAAAAATACTTGAGTAAAAATTTTCGTTTGGGTCAGCTGAAATAGTAGTATAAGGTAAGCCCCTCCTTTCTTACCTATTTGATGTGATTAAGAACGAGATTATTAGAGAAATTTCTAAGTATAGTTAATGTATGCTTCATTATTATTCTCTTTCATTTCCTTCTAATATTTCAAAAATATTACTCTTTCGTCTGACTGAAAAATCTCGATTTCTTCCGGAATAATCATTTGTAAATCATAGACAAAATATCCTTAAATAGTTGAATAAATAAAAAATAAAAATCATTTCTTTTTTATTCGTCGGTTAGTTGAAATATATAAACATAAACATTTGCGCTTGAAAAATTTTATATCATCGGCAAGAGTTAGTTTCCATAATCTCCATTTAAACAAAAAATCTTTCTGTTTAAATGGGAAGTAGTAATTAATGCACAACTGTTACAAGTGTTTATAATTAGAGGAGAAATCTATTTGATAAAAAGATATTTAAGTATTTTTTGGGTAGAGATTGGTAAATTTAATTTTGTATGGAAAGAACCTAAACCTTAAGAAATTTCGAAATACACACTAACATCATTTGAATAATCTTGACTTACAAAATTGCCAATATGGGAGTGTAAAAAACAAACCACAATTTGTTATACAGAATTTAGAAAACAGAATAAAAATTTTTACTTATCTCTTGGAAACCGTTTTTTGAAAAAAATTATTTTCCTTTTCAAAGAATAACATTAGGTATGTGTAGGTATCGATTACATAGCACGTTTATTATGAAAAGATATTAACCTGTATTTTTTTTATTTATTACTAGAGATTGTAGAATTTTGTTTTATGATTTTTGAACCAGAACAATCCTCGAATCGATTTGTATAGTACATTTTGGAGAAATTAAAACGAAGAATCCCTCGTTGAAAAGAATGCGGTTTCATACTCTACATTTCTCCCCCGACTCTTCTCCGATGACGTGGAACGCGTTAGCGAATTTCATTTTTTCCTGTTCTTTGAAATTTTTTTTCTATTTAAATGGAGTTACTTGGAAAGAGTTTAAATGATAATTGGTGAATGCAAGTTTAAAGAATATAGAGAAGTTGAATTGAATTAGACAGAAAAAAAGAAAGTTACCAAAATCATGAATTTGGAGAAAATGAAGGAATTTAATTCGGCGTTATACAAATAATTGCCGAGTTGGAGATTGTAAAGTACACTTACCGAACAGATTTTTTTGACTGTTTTGGATGAGAAAAAGATTAAAGAAATTAAACAAATAATGATTAAAATTACACTTGGTTTGTTACTGGAAATGAAGAACTATTAAAGGATAAAGACTGTGGTTACTATCAATTTATGTAGAATGAAGGATTTTATTTCGTGGCTTGATCAATATACTTCCAACTCCTCGGGGCTCCCAACCGCCATGTAATACGCTTTAATTTTTTCAAGAATTAGATTTTCTCTTTACTTCTTTAGAATCACAAGAGAATATTACGAACATTAATGTGTTTTCATTTCATCCAAAATGTACATCAAAAACGAAACAAAGCAAGACATTCTTTTGTTTTGGTTTAAATGAATTTTATTGATAAATCTTGATATTGACAAAGAAAGGAAATTTTCACCCCCCCCCCCCCCTCCTCTAGTTGAAATGCTTGTATAATTCCTACATCCTCTTTCATTAAAACACACGTTTCCTGTAGCTCCAATCCTTCATTAGTTTTGATCCAAAATTAAATGGTGGATAAAAGTTATAAATAGTGCCCAAAAAACTACCATACAAAATTGCTTAAAAATATTCTGTTTTGGCTGCTTTTTTCTTTTTAACCTTTGTCCAAGATCTTTTGAAATTAATTCAATACATGTCCGCTAATGAAAGCTATCCAGTGTTTGAAATATATTTGTGAATCCAAGGTTCCCTTTAAATTTAACTGCTGATATCAATTGTAGTTTGCAATATTCTGGTAAGCTCTTTGAACTCCTTTACAATATTTCCCCCCTTGGGCAAAAAACTTCTTGAAATGCTTAGAAACTGAAGAGAGCTTGGTGAGTTCATGTTTGCCTATTTAGTAGAAAAGTTTTTTTATTAAAGTATGTTTTTTAGTAAAAATGTTTTAATTGATTAAAATTTTATTAAGATTTCGAAGATTTTTCCTTTATTCGTAGGCAAGATTTGACAACATTTTACAAAAGCACAGCCTCAAGAAAGTAGAAGCTGCTCAAGATTCGTGTTTTAATTTTTCATTCCTGCAGGAGTAGATAGTAATGAAAACCGATCTCCTGGAATCGCTTTTGGTGAGGACGAACGACTGTAGATTCGGTTAATTTTTCATTGAGATTTGCTCGTGTTATTTCTCAGCTTCCTTTATGGTACCCTTGAACAGTATTTCTACATTGCTTTTCGGTCGGGACTCCGAAAGTTGCGCTAGGACCGCCATATTATTATCTACATGATGTTTATTCGCCCTTCCATTTTCGATCCGCAGTATTTCTCTTTTTAATTTTTGAATATTTAATCAATATTTTTAATCAATGTAACAGTGTAAGTATTTATGTATTATATATCGTGATGTAGGGCTTTATTGTCAAGTTTTTTTTTTTAGTTTTCATTGCTTTTTATTTAATTTCTATATATAAATACTTCATTATATTTTCTCTAAATAATTACTATATGCTTGTTTTTTGTAAAATATATTACCAAATAATTGTGTTCTTCAATTATTGGTTACATTTTTTATATGAACGCATAGAATGTCAAAATTATATTTTTTTAGTGAAATTATGATTTTACCATTTTTTTGGCTGTAAATTAAACAATTAAAAGAGCGAAAAAAAGATATTTTGTTAGTTTTTTTACCTCTTATGTTATAAGAATTATAAAAAAATTGGTTTTGGTACAGTGGGAATTTTTTATTTTTTTAAGGTTAGTATGGCTCTTAGGAGTAGTTTATGGTTATTTATTTGTTGGCTCGCTAAGGGGTGAAGATAAAAAATAGGTCTATTTATTATGTTTTGTAATCCTTTTAACTTATTTTTAATTTTAATAACATTTTCCTTACATAATTTCTGAGAAATTTCCCACGTACAAGATTCCTGTAAATATATGGTTAAGGGTTATAGTTTACATTCCATCTTCTGTCTCCACAGAATTTAATATTCCTTGTATATTTTCTGGCATGAATGTGTTAAGTTAAAATTAAAGATATGTAACTATCCCATTCTTTATGTCTTAAAGAAAAATGATGCACCGTGTTGGAAAAAATGTACATTCAAGATAATTTTAGGATCTACTATTAGTCAAAAAGTCCCGTACAAGTTGAAATTCAAAGTCTTACTAAAGGTTTTTATTGTTTGTTAAAACATTTATTTTGGTGTTTGCAGGAACTAACCAATCTTCCCTGTATTTTTATATTTAGTGAATTCTGCCTGAAGTATCGGAAAAAGGTCGGAAGTGTTTAATAAAGGCATTTGGTAAGTTTAGAATTATTAAATTAGTTATAGCAGGTGTTTGAGTTCTGAAACCACGCCGAGCAGTAATTTACAGCTGTCTTAATGAACTGACTTCCACCACTTTTTCTATATCTTTCCTCCATAATTTGGCCTCTCCGAATCAATTTAAAATTATTTTTCAATTTTGAACAAATGCCCTTAAAGGGCCCAAATTTGAGGGGCAGAGGTACTTTTTGGGGAATTTTCAAATGTAAACATAGGTCCGTGTGATACATCAATTTGAAGCTTCTAATTACACAGAACATTTTGGTGCAAAAAAAAGTTAATTATCTTTAGCCCTTAATGTACAGGGTATAACCAACATGATTTGAAATAGGACTTTAAAATAAAGTACCGTATTTACCCTACTTACAATACAGAAACAGCTCCTGGATTTTTTTTCTAACTTGCTATTGACACTAATTTTTCAATGAAAATATTGTGGTATCGGGCATTTGATTCACTGATTTTCTAAATTTCAAAAATATTCAAAATTTAAGAATAACAAAAAAATCTTAACACTCCATCACCCTCAAAGCGGATTCTTAAATAGCAAACATATAAAACAGTCTTAATAAACACATAAAAGGTCTTATTAAAAACAAACATTTTTTGTATTTAAACTTTTTTTCCTAACTCTTGACTGTTTCGATAAAATGGCAGCCGGAAAAAACTTGAATTACGTAAGTCTGTTTACAAAAATGTAACCATAATTATTTTTTTATTTGAACAAAACAGTTTTTTGTTGATTAACACTCCAGTGGTCACGGCGGTATTCTTATTAGTTTGTTTTTATCGCCCTTGTCAGTTGGCCATCATCTGTTGAGCCTTGGGTGGCTCAGTACCTTACTCCTCTACTCCTCAACAATCCTGTCAGTGTAATTTCCAACCCTGTTGTAAGTGCGGTTCTTGTCTTTATATAATGTTTTACTAGAGTTTGTCCGCGCGGGCTGGAGTAAAATAGTTACCCCCGCGCGACCACATCGCGTGATAACTGGATTTTTTCAAGTGATTGTGAAATAACTCACAGTAGTATTTTGTTTATATTTCTAACTTTGTAACTGATTGACCGAAAAGTGAACGGAGAACAGTTACGTTTGTGGGTTAGAAGAGAACAGAAAGTGATGGTGAGAGTGTTTTGGTCCATAGAAGGACCCAGACTGAAGCTGAAGAAGGACAATATTAAAACAAATATTCAAAGATCATACCGAAAGAACAATGTAAGGAAGTGATTTTAGAACAAGAATTTCTGTGGTGATGACGTGTGTTCGAAATAACTTGTTTGCTGAAGATATGGAGCAGGAAAATGGAGGAGTTGTGGAAGCAGGCCTTTTAGGACAATCGTGAGTTTTTATATTGGGTAAAGATAGAGGAAACTTAGGGTTTGGTACATAGAGCCACATTATGGCTAGTACATATCACACTTCAATCCCACAATAATAATTACCTTCATTTTCACCTGGCCTGGTCCTACAGGAATATATATGCAAAAAAACGCGGAAAACACACATACAGTTCCCACTTGAATGCATTTTTTCGATCAAGAAATTATAGACACAGAATAGTTACATACACCCAATATATACATTTGAGAAAATCATGCGCAAAATTTGGACGAATACAGGATGCAAAACCTACTGATGTGTGAGAAATTAGAGCCTTCTTAGGTATAGGTTTTTAATGGCAGAGTTATAAAATCAAGTAAGAAGAAACTCAATAGAAATTTTCAATATGAAAAAACGGTACGGCGGTGTTGAAGCTGTATAGACGTTACAATGAGTGAAACACAGGTTTAGGTTTTTGAGGCGCTGTTTGCGTGTTTCGATTATTTTTAGATGATGTGCGCACTACGAGAACAGCGCCAGTCCCTTGATTAAGCTAGCAGCTTTTAGGGAAGTGTTTGAAAATGTTTGTTAACGAACTCTAAAAATGCTTTCAAACCATCGGAACTACCTGACAATCAATGAACAACTTAGTGGCGTTTCATGGAAACTGTTCATTTCCGCCAATATATTCCATTGAAAGCTGCAAAATATGGTTTGAAGATTTTTGCACTTTTATCTTCTTCAAATTTCTATACAAGAAACCTATAAGTTAACGTTAGGTGACCAAGGCCCTGTCGGGCCAATGAAAAAAAGTAACAAGCCTTATGACGTAGTAATGCGCCTGGTTGAACCATTGTCTGGCACAAAAGAGAAACATAACAGCCGACAACTGGTTTTTTCTTCTATTACCATTGGCTCTTGAACCTTCTTGAAAATAAAATAAACAACTTACTGTCCATAGGTACCTGTAAGGGGTAACACACGAAGAAGATCAGCAAATTTTTCCTTAGCTGACTAGACAGTGAAGTATATAGTAGCCTTTTTGGCCTACTATGAGAAAGGCCAACTTTGGTCTCTTATGTGCCCAAAAAAAAAGTAAAGCTGTCATTGCTTTGGTCACAGTGCAATCAAATCGGTGAAATTGATCCTAACAAGCCTACGAGAAGAGGAAGCCATATGATTAATAACTGATTGTTAACAATACTAAATTTGGAGTTGATTATACTTGATAAGATGTGCCACCACAATATGACACAGCCGAAACTCCTAGAAGATGGCATTGACTCTGTTTGTTTTTTCATACTGCTGAATGTTCAGTGGTGTAAATGCAATAAACATTTTCTGGTAAAATAACAACAACCAAAATGTAAGTCCGAAGAGAAATAATTGTCAACTTTGGCGTTGTAGTTGATGAAACCAGCTGTTTCATCGCCGAATGAATCTTTGACGCATACTCGAAACAACTCAGACAGATGTAAACTCTTTTTGGAATAGAAGATTCAGAGGGACCTCCATACAGAAGAGAGAGGACCAGCAACTAGTGGCAGATGGTGTAGATTTGTCCAAGAGCATCTGATAAAAAACAAGAAGAGTTGTGACAAGTGCCATCGTCGTGTGCGCCAAAATCATCTCAGAATGTTTGCGATCAATGTTTTTCAATTAACAATGTACATAAACAGATTTAATGATGAGTAAATAAGTTTTCAGCTTTTAATATTGCATTTATTTGTATTGTAATTTCATAAATACTCAATTTATTGATATCTAAAATTTTAACCAATACAAAACAGCTCTTTTAATTTTTTTTCTAAAAAACGTTTGTAGTTTGACACTATGACTTCAAGATTTTTTATTGAGACCAACCCCTAAATAATGTTAAAAGTGCAAATTCGTTACATGTTTAATAAAGTTTAATAAATTTGTGTAAGATATTGCAGTTTTATTTCGGCTAAAAACTCAATTAGCACCATGTATTGGGTTTATGCGGTCACCTTGACTTCACTATATTGGTATTTAACGTTTGTCAATGTTGCAAGTTTTAGAAAGCTATATATTACTATATAAAGCTTTATATATGAAATATAAACATAGTAAGTCCTTAAGCAAAATTAACTAGTTTACTTATGTGGATTCCAGTCAATTTATACATAAACAATATCTAAGAACACCTTACTCACAACAGCATTCAGTAAAATCAATATATCGAAAAAATCACTCCAAGTTGGATGCTATAATTCGGATGTTAACAGCAATTGTCGATATACATGAAACAAAATATATCATCTTGGTCCTGCCTAAAAAATTTTTAAAACTATCATTATATGTCAAATATTATTTGGGGTAATAAATTACCCCCGCGCTGACCACTCTGTTCACGTTGTGGGGCGCAACCACTGGAGTGTTAAATAAACAGAATTTGTTATGAAATCAGTACCAAAATTCAAAACGTTTTATTTTTCCAATGTGGCCCAATATTTGTTTTTAGTAGTTTCATGTTTATCTTTTAATAGATCAATAGATTCATGTATGCACATAATACCAAATCGGCCACTAATATTATTGAGTTATTGGATCTAAATAGTTTTTGGGAGGCATAAATCATTGAACTAATATATTTTTCTTTCTCTGTAACCAAATTTAAAAAAAATAATCAATCATTCTAACAATGAATATTTTGCTTATTTTTTCATGGATACCAAATAAATTTAAAATTCTGTATTATTAAATTATTTCCGTGGTAACTAGGTTCTTTTATTTTAAAGCTTGAGCTTGCTGCACCGTGTTTTAAGAGCTCTTGTACTTTAAAAAACAAATCGCGGTTTCAATCTAGTTTAAAGGTCAAAAGGGGTCAAAAGCAAGTTCAGAGGTACACTACGAGGAGTTTATCCACCAGTTGAACGAGAGTTCTAACGAAGAGTAGAGAAAACTCCGCAGCAGTTCGCCAATCTTTTGCTAGAGACAGCCTTCGTCTTCATGAAGAAAAGAGGAAATCAACCCAAAGTCCCCAACCACCAGGACTTTCTTGAAGAGCCCAGCAGAGTATACAACAAGAAGGTTTCAAACTTCCGAAAGGTCCGAAACGGCTTCGAAAGAGCTCCTTCTTTGAACACACTAGTCATCAAGGAGTCCCTCCACATCCCGCGATGTGAACTCCAACAGGACAGGCGCCCCAGAAGAGTCTAATGGAAGATTTTTCACGCTTTCTTCTACTTGAAACTAACTTCGGGAAACTCCGAGTCTCCAGTCTAACTTCCCGCGTCCTAAAAGAAAAGCGTCCGGAAGTTCCTTACAATCTTCACTTCTTGCATCCTGACATTCCTCTTTGGAATCATCTGCAGCCAATCTATCTTGAGTATACTATTGGAATGGGGGGCACGCGTGTTTGGTATAAACCATACTGGAGCGGTATGATGGACAAAACAGATGGATGAGATCGGCGCTAACACTAAACGTCGCGATGGACGGGGCGGCGTAGACATGGGGGTAGACACTCACCCTCAACACTACCCCTACTTCGAGACACACCGACACACCAACTACCATACCCACCAAAACTTGTATGAAAATGAAGACATTGGTGAAGATTTTAACTACTCTACATTATTGTTTCCTGTAAGCAATTTTAAATTTTGTGTAATAAAACGCTTATTGTCTATTTTGTGGCTCGTTATAAATTTTGAGGTGAATCTAGAATAAACACTGGGTAAATAGTGCATATTGGCAACACTAGTGAAATTTATGAATCTAAGTGCGATCAACCTTATAGAATATCGTCGAAAAAAAATTCAAATACTTAGAATGTTAAAGAAAATTTTTCAAATACAAAAACATAACACATCAAAACTATATAATATTTAATCTTTTAAAACATTAGTGACATATAATTAGAAAGGCCAACTAAGGTTATTTCTGGTGTGGGCCACAGAAAAGCCATTGGCAATACAATTATTTTTTCCAAACACAATTTGTAACTGAATCGGTCATATTCAAAAACAACATGTAACATTTTTTTTTAATTTCACTTTTTATATTTTTTTTTGTTCTATTTTGAGTAGGGGAACAATTCCGTGCAGAAATGACCATGTTGCTTATTGAGCTTTTTCCTGTTAAATTGGATTCAGAATAAATTTCGTTCCTGCAGAAACTACACAAGTGAATGCACATATGTTGATTTTCGGTACTAAATACGATTTTCTCTGCCTCTTGTTGTAATTTATACAGTGTATATAAAACTTCATCAGTGTTATAAAAAGGGTGACTTGTAAGATATTTGTTTAGATTATTTAAACAAAATATTTACATATCTTCTTATTTTGATAATATTTGGTAATTTTTATAAAAAGTACTACCAATTACCAATATAGGTTGATTTCTAATAAAAAATTCCAATTAGGTCCGTTGTTATAACAAGCAAACAATTTTGAGTGTTGTAATGATGATGATTTGAGTTTACTGCTGTACTTTGACTCTTGGATTGTCCTGAATCTAATATAGTTTGATAAATATACAAGCCATATTTGATCACGGTGCCATGTTCAACAAAAGCATCCCTCACAGAGTCATCCTACTAAGTATTAGCATATACGAATTGGCTTTATTTGCATTATAAAATTTTATCTAGTTTGGACGTTATAAGTAAGTTATCCATAGACAAGCAACACCATAGGCTATACAATACTGTATTAGAGAGAAATATGTTTTTTCATTGCAAACATCAGAACTCCTCCTAAAAACACTCAGGAGATAAGAACTAAAAAAAAAAAAATCCCACACACAAATTGATAAGGTACATTATTCTGTACAAGTGTCATTGCCAAAATGAAATTCTTGAACATAGTAAATTGTTTCATTAATTTGTAATCATTCATTTTAAGATAATTCTCAATCTGGCACATAAACTGTAATGGCACAAGTTTTTAAAAACACCATTTAATGTAACATAGCTATGGTGGAAGGTTCCTATTTCAATGTGAAATGTTAACTATACCAAATTCACCTTCTGGTAAATGCAGCATCTGATCTGATTCTGACACTATCACCGACTAAACTACCTGGAATCTAGAGGCCCACTTCCATCTGGAAGTCCAACAAATATTGGTGGCTTCTAGATTCCAGAAAGCCATGTAACAGTATCAAGATTTCAGAAACTGCACTAAGCTGGAAGGTGAACTGCAGCTAGCTATAGTCCCAACATAATTGCAACCATTTATGTGTTTTCAAAAGTAATATTTACAGCTATGACAATACCTTAAATGCAGAATGGTTACACATCATTTTACTCGTACTTATAAAAACTATTTTGTGAATTTTATATGTTTTCTGTCTGTTTGAAAAATACTTTTTAACTGTATGTAGTACCTATATTGGGTTTAAAAAATATAATTAAAAAACTTAAAAAAATTTGAAGTAAATTTATGATTTACGAGTGAATTTAAGTAATGCTATGTCAGTAATGTCACAACCCCTTAAACAATACACATCTTCTCCGGTTAATATTATAGTACTAAGTTTTCATTAAGATAGACTTATCATATTTAGTAATCACAAACTGATAGTAGTAATACACGAAATTTAAATTGATGTATCCACACGACCCATGTTTACATTTGAAAATTCCCAAAAACAACCCCTAACCCCCTCAAATAATGGGCCCTTTAGGGGCATTATTTTCAAAATTTAAAATAATTTTAACGGATTTGAGAGGCCAAATTAATGTGAGAAAAGAGATATAAAAAGTTTGGAAGTCCAGTTATTAAGACAGCTAGTAAATATTGCACGTGGTCCAGACTCACCCTGTACTAAATTGGAGCCATGGTATATAGAACCTCAATAAACCAAAATTTTGTATTCATTATTAATGTAATGTTTTCAAGATTTAAATGTAAATTCCTAAATATATTGAGTTTTCACCCCTAATTTTTGATAACTGTAAACGTCTATCGAATTTTCACTGTTAGTTCCAACAAACTGAAGTACGTACCCTATTTTTCAGTTGAACACCGGGCACTCCTTTGTTATCAGTTGTTCGCCATGTGAATCACCACTCCAGCCCAGTTTGATTGGATGTTTACAGTGATAGAAGTTAGTATTAAGTTAGTTCAGTGAACCTTGCACATGAGCTTTTTGCAACTGTGACAATAAACATGTAAAAGTACGATGGCAAACATTGTATTCATATTAAATTTTTTCTAAATTATTACTTTAATGTTTCCATTTATACTTTCTTGGTTTATTATAATTTATAAATTTAAAATTAATAAAATACTTGTTATAATTTCTTACTACACATGTGTCCCGATAAAAGTATTCATAATCAAAGCCTAGATTGTTACTGTACATGTTGTGATTCCCTTTATATCAGAATGTCTGTTTGATTTTACTATTTAATATAATGAATAATATAACAACAATTGTAAACCATTAAATACAGAAATCTGCCCCAAACAACCATGATATATCGATCCTCATTATATCAAAAATTCTCAATATACCGAAGTTTTGTAATTTAATCTTGAGTTTCGATATTGAATTCCACTATATATATATATATATATATATAAATATATATATTTATCTTTTATTGAAAGGGAGAATAAGTTTTTTGTAATTGGAGAATACAGTCATGTAATTTTAAAAAAAGATTAGTTGTGTTTTAGGAACACTGTATTTATGTACATATTAACAAGTAGTCTCTGATATTAATAGTTTAATTTGTTTATACCATAAAATGTTATTTTAGGTCAAGTGCAACTTAAGACATCCGCCAGGTAATGAGATATACAGAACGGACCATATCATTTTTTGAGATTGACGGAAGAAAAAACAAGTGTATGCACAGGAACTTGTGTTTGTTGCAAAACTTTTTTCTCGACCACAAGACATAGTACTATGACACAGACCCGTTCCTGTTTTACGTGATGACAGATCTCATTACAGAGGCTTCCCCATACGTCGGTTATTTTTTCCAAGGAGAAGGAGTCTAATGGATGATTATAATGTTGCCCTGCATTCTCACTATGCCTCCCTACCACGGAAAGGATATGGAAAACTTCTCCATAGAATATAGTGAGTACTGTTATAATCATTAGTGAGATGAAGATAAGACAAACATATCAGTTAAGTTAGTTTATGAGGTACAATTAATATATAAAAAAACCAATATTCATAATATATACAAAAGTACTAGATAAATGAACAGGTGTAAGAAAGAATTTGAGTGGTCCATGTAAGCCCTGACTTAGGGTAATCATTAGCTCTATGTTTTGTTTGAAAAAGTATATTGTTATTGTTTTTCCAGACCAGACCGATCCTACAAAATCAAGGTACTGACTGTACACGTTTTTGTATAGGGTTCATGATAAACCAATGTTTCCACAAAATAATTGGGAACTGAATGCTTATCGGCGGTACTCAATATAAAAACTTATGTTAATAATTATGAAATGTTTGATGATAATGATTAGGATATTATTTAGAATGTTTCTATAAATGGGAAATCTTGGTTTTGGTTTGCTTTGCAATGAGGTAATGAATGTCCCTAGGAAGAGCTATTTTCAGTGTAAATGTTATGACAGGATAAGATCTCATTCAGACAAATGTTAAATCCAATGTGTTGGTGGATTGTATTGCTAATCCACTCTGTAGAGAGTAAGTGTGTATAGGTTTAAGAACCAGAAGTAACAGTGTTTTTTTTGCTTTTTTTAATGAATTTTTACCTGCTCTCAAAACAATTTATATTGCTGGATTAAAAGTTATAAAAGTAAACAAGTCTTTTTTGAAAGCTGGCACACGTTAGTAAGCATTTTATTCAACATATTATTGAACAATTCATGGAAAAACTACATAAAGTATTTTGTCACACACAAAAGATCCATGTTACATAAGTTTTATAAAAGCTCAAAGGTAATACACTTTGTTAACATTTGGAAAATTGCCTTTAAATCCAGACATTTAAAGGGCCTTAAAACAAATACGGCCATTTCAATACCAAGTGACAGTGACGTAAATTCACCCAATTCCCCCCTAATGGGGGAACGAATCCACCAGGCCTCTAGATGGTGCCTGTTAGCTAGAGGACACTACCTTTAATTTACACCTGAGCTAAGAAGAGAGCGGTATAGTCCACACTTTGTAAGCCTCATGAGTGCAAAGTGCTAAAATTCATTTTATTGAACCGTTATCTTTAAATTAATTGAATTAATTTTTCTTTCCTTTTTAAGGCTATGAGCTGTCAAGATTTTTTGAAGGTAAAAACTGGGATCCCCCCGAAAAACACTATCAGATCTCGGACTGTTGTCGTACAGAAGCTATTGGGCACAAAAACCATCTTAGACAAACTGATAACCCCCAAGCCCACAGAGACAACGAAGAAACCGCAGATCACGATCAAGTAAGTTCCAATTACAACAGTCACTCATACAAACATGTAATACTGATACCGAATGGAAGAACACATCAAGTGGTTAAAAACTTAAAGGGAATTTGGGCTGTATCTAAATCCCAAGCTAATTTTGTCCATTTCGTAGGATCCATTTCGCCATCAACTTTTTGAATAACCTTGTAATCTATTACCATACAATTTCATCCCAAAAGTAATTCTCAATTCCTGTAAATGGCTCCATTTTCATTATGATGAATAAATGAAGTGTGAAATCCAATAAACAATGTTCCCTGAGTAATGGACCAAGACATAATAAATTGTCCCAGATAATACATAGATAAAAGACTCGAGCAGGCTTCATCAGGACTTTTTACAACCCATATTGGCAGTTAACCTAGAAATGCTGGGAAGCAGTGCATGTGCTACATGTGTGAGAGAACGAGTCCTCATATCCAAACTCAACAAAATAATATTTTGTTCTAATGGGTATATTTGTGCATTGAAAACTCCTCAGATTCTTTTCATTTACCATACAAATTCTCTGGACAATAAGAATTTTTCACTATTGTAAACCCATTGTGTTGTTGTTTTGTTTTTAGTGAAATTTGTGGAGGATGACAAGTATTAAGAAAGAAGAAGAGATAGCATCACTGCAGAAGTTGAATCTCATAAACTATTACAAGGTTCAGTACATAATAAACGATAAACCGGAAACAGTGACTCAGCACATGGCTGCAATGGCCAAACGCAAGATCAGTAAGAACCCTAAGTGTTTACACTGGTCGCCTAAAGACTGGTCCAAGCGTGCAGGTGGTGACGGGAAAGTGGGGATCTCTAGCATCTTCCCATCTGGTACAATATATTACAGCTGGACAAACGTATATTGTACAATAATTTTTGTGATACAACTGTTCACCGTACTGTGAATATTCTATATTCTAATGAAGTTTAATTATGTCTGCAATTTAATCGCTTTAAATCTAGTTGTAAAAATCACAGTTTAATTAATTATAGAAGGAAGAGTTTTGTCATTACCATGTAGATGTAGTCCAATGAGTAGTTATTATTTAAGTTAACAAGACTTTTTGTAGTATTCATTCAATTTTTTTTGTCAATATGAGAAATTGGAAAAGATGTTCAAGAACTCTTTCATTTTTCTATTTTTAAATATTCACATAGCTGGTGATCCCCCTCTAATTGTTTATGTATTTATATTATACATTATTAGGATATCCCATATATGTAGAAAAATGGTTTGTAGGTGTAACTATCAATAAAGCTCTATTTTCTTAACTGTTTTGCAGTTTTTTTTAAATGAATGACATTTAGATTTATTTTTAGTCAAGTAAGATCCATATTTTATGGCGTATTGTAATTTATTTATAATTAATTTTATTTTCCTATTCTTCATGGAGTTTTTATTATTATGTATCTTGATTTTAATTATTGGGGAGATATTTTCTAATTACATAGAGCTCTCTAGGATGAACCAAGGTACAATAATCTGAGCCTAAAGGGTAAATCAAGACAGTATAAAAACCAAAATCACAAACACAAAATTAGCGAATAACTCCTTAATAATCCTGTAATGAAGTGAATATTAGTTACTGCAGAGCCTCTTGTAGCCAGTTGACAGCCAACTATGTATGACAAGTAATGTGCAATATGAGTTGTTTGATGGAATCAATATGAAATGATCAATTATTAAAGCAAGTTTCCATATAATACATAGACTAGATATATTAATTTTTTAAAACGTTTTATTTAAAATATTGGATATTAATTTGTTTGATGCAGTAATTAGCATGCAACACAATGGTTTAAAACATAATAATCACAAGTAAAAAATAGTTTTTTGTTATTGCATTGACATGTTATAATTTGGATCATAATCATGAATCAATACAGCTTATGATATTTGAGTTTGAACAATATGCATAATAGTATATTTGTAAAATTGTTTTGGTAAAACATGTGTTGCAACATATTGATTGTAATAATTCAACAACAATACATTATAATATATTTTTTGTTATATATTGACTTATTAAAAATATTTTTTGTATCAAACCCCAGGTCAACTCATAATCAGTATAAAGTTTTATATTAAGTTAATCAATACTTCCTATATTTGTATGCATTTTTTGGTACAACATGTAAATTGCAACACATGAGTTAATATAACCAAAAAAGTACATACATTTGGTAATTTTTATTCTTGACCTATTTATTTGATGATTGGCGTCTTATCAAGAAAACTATCAATATAGGACTATTATATTGAATTGAGATCATTATTATTTACCATTTATAATTTATTTAACATGTATACATTTTTTTTCATACAATATATATCCACAATATCTGATATAACGAGCAAACAAGAGAAAACTATTTTGATAATATATTTTATGTTTCACTCCTTCATAAATAATTGGTACAAAAACAAACAGTACCAATACAGTTAATAATATTTAATTTAAAATAATGATCGATCATCGGTTCTAATTACCAGAATATAAACTGATGATATGATTCAACTCATAATAAAAACAAGCACATAATATATAATAATATTTTTGTACCTTCTTTTAGTCAGTATCAGCTTTAGTGGCTAACATATATTCACTCCTGTTTGCTAGTCAAAATACATGATGATAACCTACCCATTTCATGAAAGCAACTCTTCAATTTTAGTCATAAAAATCCCAATCAAATAAGTTAAAGAAAATGTTAAGGTAATAATAGTTCCCTGATTTTTTGACTTAAAGCACAAAAACTGAAGTTTACAGATATAGTTAACAGTTATTTGAAAAAAATAACTCAAAATTCATGGCTCAAGTACACTTCATTGATTAATCCTTGAAGTGCTACTAGGCCTATTGTTTAAGTGTCAATGTCACATATGTGATGCAATAACATTTTTTTGTCTATTCAAGTGGAAATCAAATTCAAGTATTGCAAGGAGAAAGAATCATGGTTAACATGAACACTGGGTTTGTTTGGTTTATTTTAATTTTTAGTTTCCTCTACGCTAGTTTCCAGGATTGAATTGTTTTTAACACTTAACGTAATACAAGGACTATCCAAAAAGTAATCGCTATTTGGTTACGTATTTGTAAAATAATATTTTATCTATTTTTCTACATAATTACTATTAATATTAAAGCCCTTTATCATACGAGGCAGGGTTTCAAAAAGTATCAGGAATTTTAATTTATTTGTTACATAATGTTGTCATCTTCAAAATAGCCTCCATTAGATATTATGCACATAAGCCAGCGCTTCTTTCCAGTCTTCGAAACACTCTCAAATTTTATCTTGGGAAGCCTTTATTTAGCCTCTTTCACAATGCAACTTTTTAAATGTCATCTGTGCTTTAAAAACTGAAGGCCCTGCTCACCCGCGCCAACGCCGCCTGCCCCCCCCTTTAAAGATTCTTCTTATTTTTGAAATAAGGTCCACGTGGAGCCCGTGTCCGAGAATATGGAGGCTGGGCATCGTTACAGTACTGCTTTTGGCCAAAACATTCACCAACAACCAATGGAAGTTAGAGCAAGTTCATTGTCATGGTGCAAGTGCTATGAGTTGTTTTCACAAAAATCCGTCATTTTTTCAGATTCTCCATGAAAGCCGGCATTACAACTTGCAGGTATTACTCCTTATTGATCTTTTGAACCTTATGGCAAGAATTCATGATGCACTATGCCATTAAAATTAACAGACACAGTGAGTCACGTTTGAACTGCAACTTTTTTCAAGCCTTTTAGGTATTGGCGTTGCCAGAAATGCTTCCTACTGGAATGATTGAGCCTGTATCTACATAATATCCCCGTAAACCCATGTCCTTATCACTGTTTTATTCTGTGATATAATTCTGCCATCATCTTTGACTTCATTTAGTGACATCCTGAACAACTTCCATTCGTGGCAGTTTTTTGTTCAAAATTCAGCAAATTTTGGAACAAATTGTGTTGTCACATGTTTTTCATAACCCAAAACATTAAAAAATTTTAACGGTATGAGCAAGGTTGATATGCCCATATGATCAGCGATTTGCTGGATTGTAATATGGCGGTAGTTCATAACCATTTCTTCTTCTACTTTTTTTCACGTTTGTATTGGTAAGTTGATGTGCCTTAAATACCTAAGTCCATAAAACATGTGATCTTAGCAACTTCTTTTTTAAAGTTTGTTTATTGACGTGTGAAAGGTTTGAAAGGATACAGGATTTTCGACATTTGCCATTGTTTTATAGATTATAAAAAGGTATAACACTTTCGAGGATTGGAATCTATCTCTTTGTTAGGTGAGGGAGTACTAAGACGTACAAAAATAACGAACAGAAAGAATAAAGAAGGAAAGAAAAGGGATTCAAAAAAGCTGCTTTTGGAGCCAGTCCAGGCGTTGTCATGCACAGGATGCAAGTTCCCGAGCACAGATCACAACTACAAGGTTCACAATCACACATCACACTAGCCAGACTACAGTGGGATGATACTAACAAAGAATGGCGATGTCGCTCTCATCAGCACTTGCCTAATGACTTTTTTTAACACAACCTCTATCTTTTGACTAACTTAAGGAATTCCGCGGAAAAAAAGGTTTAAAGAAATTCTGCCACCCCACACTATTAGCCAACCAGTTGGCAGTGTCTTTGAGTTTAATCATCAAAAAGCTTATATGCCAGCCACTACTTATGTTCCATAAAGAGATGATAAACATCAGACCTAAGTCCTCTTCTGTAGGGTGGATAGACAAAAAATTCCCATTTAAATATTCTTGCAGAAAGTCTGTAGTTTGCTGAGAAGAAATGAGGCCGAGCATTGTTTGTACAGAAAAATTACACTGGAAGTCAGTAAATCCATTGTGGTTATGGATGGTGGGTTGTTCATATTCTATAAAATCTACAAATACCATCCCTTTATTGCAACCCTAACACTGTTTCCCATGAGCATATCCTTGCCCAGAAAAGGTCTTGCTTGACATTTTGGTTTTCTAGGGAAGAACTAAGGTCTCAAAGTTCTGATGATTTGCTCTTTAGTTCAGGATTCATCATACTAATCCATGTTCATCACAAGTCATGATCCATGAAGGAATGACTTGCCCTCATTTATATATATGGTAACATTTTGTAATTTTGTTAAGCCAATTACAAAGCAGACACAATTTGCTGTGTTTTGTGACCTTTCACAGTACTTAAGGAAACCTAGACCTCTCACTTGCCACCATTTCAAGGTCCTATGAAATTTTTGAAACTATCTAAATGCTATGGAGATTGTAAACTTTAATATTCTAAACCTGTTTTTTGCTAATCGTGTGAACAAGTTCATCAATACACGATAGCCTGCGACTCTTTTCTTCATCAAGGATGTTTGTTTCATCCATTTTTTATAACAAACTTCTTTTCTCATAACGATTGGCCCATAAACACACAAAGTTCCTTAGAATAGCTGCTACTGAATATTGGCTTTGCTGTAGAAACCAAACTACAACACCACTTCACAGTTTGCATGCGCTAAACTGCGAAACACATTTTTGCAAAGCTGTAGATCTTTGGTAGTTTGGACATGGTGGTGAATTTTCCCAGGAGGACCCTGATAGTTGTTTTCCGGCGTTGTAGAACTGCTGAAGTTTGTTAGACTGGTGGGCCTCATGGTGTGCTTTCCTCCGGGGTGCGCAAAAAGCCTTGAGGTCTTAAGTTAATGTCAGTAGGCCGCCTAAGGGGTGGGTGGGGAGAAATAAAGCTGTAGAAAATGAAAGAGTGCTTGGATGACTTTCTAACTGCCACGTTTAAATGCACGACAGTGGGTGTGAGAGAGAGTTTTATCTCAACTATACCAGCGCAGCAAGCAAATAGCGGTCACTTTTGGAATAGTCCTCGTAATTAGTATAACAACCAATAGTTGATAACACTAAAACAAGAATAATTTCCAATACTTTATATGAAATATTTTATAAATATATTTCTTAAGTAATTTAAAACTATATATATCTAAAATACAGATTTACAATGTTTTAAATAATGTACATGTTGGGTCATGTATTGCATTTTTTTCTTATACATTTGATGTTATATAACAAATTATAATTTGTAATTCGGAAGTTTGTTTAAAAAATTTTCATAGTTGGCATAAATATAGTTTTATACTATCTTGAACTATTACTGATAACTTTTTTGCTACGATGTACAAAGGTTTGTTTCATAAAAAGTAATAAAACTGGTCAGGTAAAGCAGTTTTACCGATCAGATGGGGACAAATAAGTTAAAATTCTTAAAAAACTTAAACTGAAATTGTGAATCACACCAAAGGCCATGCTATAAGACAGGCCCAATTGCTGATACTGTGACGCCACCGCAGTACGCGGCCGACCACTCCACTTCATTCAACAGGACTAAGTACACACTGTGGCCCTGAAAATTTTTTATATTATTATAAATTTTCTTATTATTACAATTGAAAATAAGTTAAATTCCCATACTTGTTATAGAACAATTTTTTGGAGTTTTCAAGAGTAGTTTTTTTTATTGAAATATGTTGTAATTTCTTCACATTGGATGCAAAGTGACATATATACATTATATAACCTTTATACAACAAAATTGGTTTGTAGCAGACAACTAATAATTTTATGAATTAAAGTTAAATCCTTATTATAATGATAATAAATTAACAAAAAATTTTTACTGCATGGTATAGCACACAAAAGAAATCATATTTTGAATTCAAAACCACAGGTTACAGTATTGTTGATAAATTTAGTTTGTCTGGAAATTCCTTGAAAACAAGCAGTAATCACCTCAACATTATTAAATTTACAGAAGTAAATTTATTATAATTTCAGTACCATTTTAGAAAGTAATTAAAGTTCTTTAAATTAGTAATAATCTCCCACTTCAGAACTTGGTGTATCCCATTGCTTGATGTTATTATCATGTTTTTTGGAACGTTCCTCATAATCAATCTATTTGTGAACTTTCCAGTTTCTCATCATTAGGTTTGTATATTTACATTTCATGTCCATTCCCAAAGCCTTTAGATTTTTAACAGTTGAATTGGTATAGTTATTTTGTAAATAACACTTATCCCAGCCTTCTGTTCAATCATTGATACTACTTGTAAATATTGTATGATAATCGTTGGTAATTACAAAGTAAATTATGTTTAGCATAATTAACTAATTTTAGTACTTTAGTGTCATTGGTGCACATTTGATGGCCAGTAAGTAATTAATTTTAAATGTTAAGTATACACTGTATGTTTAGGTTTATAAATTGATTATGTATGTTGCGCCTAAGATATAGTGTTTGATCAGTTTAGTTATTAACCCGAAGTGGCAAATGAAATATCTTCCCATATTTTATTAACTAAAAATGTGACTATTTAAAATTTATAGTACTATTTGTTTTGTTGTTCTTTTTCTAAATATATATTTTTATTATACTATTCAAAAAATATGTAAGATACATACGCATAGGCAAATTATTTTAATATAATTATTTTTTAATCTAATTTTAACATCAATCAATAATAAATCTTTTTATACCATAATGATTTTACCCTATAGAAACCATTGTAAAATATAAATAGCCATTTAATCTTTCTGTAAAATTATAAAAATTGTTTCTAAACTCATAATTACATTAAATTTTTTATGTAATAGAATCTTTTATGTATTTTTTTTGACAAAATGTTATTTGATACCTTGGAGACAATAGACATAACATTGTGTACTGAACATTGACTGTATAAATTGCATCCTGCTTTCCTCTACTCAATGTAACAGGGTTGTGTTAAATACTACTGAAATTTCATCCCACTACCTCCATGTTCCGGTGAATAATTATTGATCAAGTAATGATGCATACTTTGATGGGCTGCAAGTGTCACAGATTTATTTACTTACCTCCCCATTGAAAGCTCTTATATAAAACCACCCCAGTACCTCTAGTACAGAATCATGTATGTGTAACAATGCTCACTGAGCTTCTGAAGTGCAATGGAGAGTATCTCAACCACATCACTCTTTTTTTCTTTTTTGTTAAGCAAGTGGAACCTTCAAAAGGTACAGGCGTCCCAGTAAGTGGGATTCTCACCCACTAAAGCCACTCTGCAGCCACGTCCGTGTAAGCACATCGGGCCTGTACAGCACCTGTACCCGTAGGTCCACTGACTGTAGAGGAAGCTCCAAGGGATATGGAAAAATCTCCCATTGTTCTGCAAACATGGCTGATTTAACTACAGCCAAGAAGAACAAAAAGTACTATCCAAATCCACCAAAGGGGCAATCGATCTTGCCTATTGTTATAAATAAGTTTCTCCAAACTTCAATCCCATAACTCAATTTGTTCTCAATATATCCCCTAAGTGTTGCTAATTAATCAACCAATTCTCCATGACAAGGACATGGTCTCATAATCTAACTAGATCTTGCCCTATTCATATTTAATGGTTTCATTCAATTTCAAGTCTATAGCTCTGTTTGATCTTGAGATATCGTCCCTGATTAATAGGCGTCGATAAATGCTCAGTTAAATCCCATAGAATCCCATTGAATTTTTGATAATTAATAATTACCTTTTCTGATTGTATCTTAATTCTTTTTTTGAATAAATTGTATTAAAATTCATAAATAAAAAGAAGAAAGAGAATTAATATTTAGGGCTGTAGAAAAGACTTTTAAAACATAGTTATTTCATACCAAAAGAAAAATGGAAAATTGCAACATGTGCAGCCAGTTCAGCAAAGGTTAGTAACCCACATTCTTGGTTTGAAACAAGCACACTCCACCTGGCTCTGGTTTTAAAATTAATTTTCTCTTTAAAGTAATTTCTACCTTTATTGGGAAAAAAACATTACAATCCATGACTTTGCCTTTGATTTATTATTGGTGAATATTTCTACTCCAGAAAATTTCTCTCTGCCAACCAAACAAAACTATGATTGCCGTCAGATACAGATCTAAGAGCTGGAGGTAAACCCTGTGAATCGCAGTCAAAAGTGGAATACAAAATGTATCTGTAACCAATTATTGTCCACCTAGCTAAACAAGTACCATTCAAGCAAGCCCTCAATGGGAGTCAGGATTGTGTAAGAAAGCCCCTAAATGTCACAAAAGAGTGATCCCCGTAATTTGCATCTGCCATATAAACATCAAGCATGATAGCAACAACATGTATTCTCGTGCAACAATAGACATTTAAGAAAAAGTGACTTTTACATATTGAGTGTTATTGATTTTTTTTTAATTGGAAGAACAAATATTCTATTATGTAGTGTTTGATTTTACTTTAGCAATTTTATGTTGGTTATTTGTAAATATCTTTCTGGAAAAGTATATCTAATAATAGTTTTCTATTATGAACGTATACGATTTTATCAGATAGTTTTTGTTGGTTATAAGATATTAATAATGGAATTAGTTTAATGTATTTTGTTTCTATTAGGTGCTGATATAAGTCTAAAATACCTTAACAAGCATTTTCTAAAACTTTTAAAATCCTGGAACATAATCAAAACAACGTATTATTGTCTGGTGAAATGTTAATGAAAATAATTATATGTAATTACATATAATTATGTTTGAAAATGTTCAGGTTGTACATACAGTTGTAAATGAAACAGCTTTAAATTAAAACATGTGCATAGCAAACATTGGCAGTTGGTAGGAGTAGTTGATATAGTAAAGGGTTTGTGGTGTAGAATAATAATCACAAATTTTTGAGTAATTTTAATTTATGTTGCAATATCTTTTCACGTTAAGGATGGCTATAATCAAGAATTTCTAAATTTACAACTGGAATTCTCAACTAGAAAATAAATATTTTCAAATAATACGTTTTTTAAAAATAAAACCCTTATTTATAATAAATTACTATAAGCAAAAATCTGTCATTTATTCAGCAATAGTGGTCACCCAAACACATAGCAATAATACTAATGTTTCATACTCGTTTTGGATCCCATATCAAGAACATCACTAGCTGTGTGGTGTTAAAGTAGTTTAGTTCCAAAAAAAATTACCTGCTTCATAGTGTATTGGATTTTCATTGCATCTTAGTTACTGGTGTTTGTTTTTCTTATGGTAAGAACAAGGATCGGAAATGCTCTTAGATCCATAATATTAATTGAGTAAAATTTGATTCATTAAATGTTTGCAAACTAAAAATTTAA
Source organism: Homalodisca vitripennis (assembly GCF_021130785.1). NCBI lineage: Eukaryota > Metazoa > Arthropoda > Insecta > Hemiptera > Cicadellidae > Homalodisca > Homalodisca vitripennis. The sequence goes on along the minus strand of NW_025780405.1, from coordinate 40,797 downwards.
TGTTAATTTACTTGTTTAAAGAAATAGAATTCTGGTATGTAAACTTTGCAAACAGTGCCAAACCAATACAGGTTTTCACCGCAGTTAGAATGAATGTTTAACTGTAGATTACCGAGTTAACAAAATTAGTTTGTCTTCAATGTTAAATTGCTCACTTTTGTTGATTGTCTGGGTGTACAGTCTAAGTTATGTGTCTGCTTCTTAGTTAACTGTTTGCTTTGTGTAAACATTCAGTCAGTAAAGCCAATTAAAAATGTTCAATATTTAATATCCAGTATGAAGAATAATATCCAAAACTATCTATTTTACCAATATGAAAGATAAGTAAAGAAAATAACATTCAAGTCTTGAGCTCATTTAACCTTAACCAATTATAACATACTCGTAAGGGCAATGACTGTTGTCAAAATGAAAATTTAATTTCTTTTTTTTAAAATTCAATTTCCAAATTGTTGTGTTGATAAAATTTTATACAATTAGTAACAAAAAACAATGAGGTCTCTTGTCGAATCTTGTTTCACTTTGAATTAGGTTATTTTGAGAATTGTTATTACATTTATAATTTGTAAACTGAATCTATTGGTTTACCTGCTAGAAGCCACTTCGATTACAATAGAAACTTAGATCAATACATAAACGATTCACGCCTAAAAGACATTGTTTTAGCTAAAATTAGGCTTTGATGGTATGTTTGGTGGCCTAGATTAAACTTCCAAATACAGTCTTAAAAATTTAATCAAACAATCAAATTATTGTTTTTGCATATTTCTACACCATAGTAAAATATGATAATTTCCTATAAATCATGTCAAAAGGTACATTTATTATAACAGTACACTATAACATTTAATTAACATTATTTCATTGAGAAATAATGTTTAACTTATCAAATTCCCATGGGACCAAAGAGGAGTGTACTTAGCCAGATCAAGTCAACGTTAAGGGAATTTTGAATAAGGAGGGCAAATCAATAGACCTAAATGTTGAGTTTACAGGTAGCCCATTAATAGAAGTAGATCTGGTAATCGTAGTTGAAATTTGAGGCAGGCGAGAACCGTGCGACTATAATCGTTCTAGCGATCTGTTATATAAACAAGCTGTGGAGTGCAGATTGATGGAAGAGCAAGTGCGGTGTAGATGAGGGTGGAAGTGGTGGGCAAAGAAAGTGAGGAAAGTGTGGAGTAGACAGGTGTGGAACAAGGGTAGTAGTACAGAGCAATCTAGGTGGCCTGGTACGAGGCACACCTTGACAACGGCTTACACCACCACACACTTTCTCCCTTATCAATCATCCGTCTACTTCTCTTAATAATCCTCTGCTATAACCAACATGGGACAGAAAAAATAAATTGTCTATTTAGTATATCCACTAAAACAGGGATAAAAAGCAAATAATATTTAAGCACTTTTTTATCTGACGGATTTAATAAATACTAAAATGTGTTTTGTACATGTATAAATGGTAAAAGTATGTTTAATTTTAAAATTGTATCAACATGAAATTTTCTAAATTTAAAAAAAAAATCTTAAATTAATTAAATTCATAAAGAGTTTTAATATTAGATAAAAACATAGTAAAAGGGTTAACGCTTTATATAAGGTCAACGTATATTTAATTATTAATTGTGTTTTATTTACAAGCTGTTTCCTGCAGCTTTGTTCGTTTTTCGTAACTTGCCGCATATGAGCACTTCTCTGGTTCAAGTGAATTATATTTTCAATGCCGATGTAGTATTTGTTTTGTTGCCACGATCAAGAAAATCCTGTCAAAAGTGTATTGGTTTTTAGCCATTTTACACGTAACATATACTTTATTAATAACTTATATTTGCACCGCTGGCCTGGTGCTAGTTACATCAATGGCATAGCAATTAACCCCGTGAAAAATAACATAAACATACAAATTTTTCATAATGATCGATGGTCAAATAGTTTAAACCACTCATAGAGGACGTACGAATATGAAGTGATATAATTAAGTTTGTTTGTGAAAGAAGTTTTGAAGATTCCATTATTTGATAGCCAAACTTAAAATAACATTAAATCGACTTCAAAATCATTAAACATTTAAGTATAAAAAGAAATAACTTCCAATCTTTAGGTGAAAGTAAATATGTTAATAAGCTAAAGTAATAAAGCTTTTAGTTCAACCAGAAATTCCATTTTAATACAAATAAACATCATTAACTTAGCGATTAGTCAAAACAGTTAAAAATTTTCAAAAATGGTATACAACGAACCCAAGTAAAATTGTAATTAACAATTTTGGAACACATGTATTCAAAGAGGAATTTAGGTCTATTTTTATTGATATTCAACTAAGTTAACAATTAAGTGATATTCAAAAAGTGTAATTAATATCAAACTATCCGCAATTCCATAATGACTGCAATCCATGTGATGAAAACGAAAATTAAAAAATTGTGAACATGTGGTGGTTTGAAGGTTAGGTTAAGCTAACACATATTCCCTTCGAAAAAAGAAAACTGAGCCCATTATACCTCTTAATAGATTATTTATAAGTTTGTTATGTCAACTGTTTTCTCCAATAAATCGAGAAATCAATAAAAAAAATATTTAAACAATGTAAATTTTATATGAACATTTTTAAACCATCTGCCTTACAGACCCATCAATAAAATGGTCTTTTAGATTTATTAATAAAAATAATATCCATTTTAAAAAATAGCTGGTGCTAGTTTCAATGAATTTAATTTAAATTATGTAATTTTCAAGAGTAAAACAAACCCTACAACCTGTTAAAGCTATAACCAGATATGCACATTATGATTTAATCCCATGTACTCCCGAACTTTTTCCTCTATCACCGTCCGTTGGTTCATACACTATTTTGTTTGAGCTTGGTTTTATATTTTAATTATATATAACAAATATTTGGTTTTACTGAATGTATCACTAGTGTATCACAGTCTCCATGTTCTGTGATGCTATGTTTTTATGTACAAATGTATGATACGTGACTATCTCCTCTCTTGCAAGGAAGCAGATAGGATTGAGCGTTTTCCTATGTCCTTATGCTTGTTTATGTGAATTTTAGTAAAAATTTAAATTTTGTACTTGGGGGTGGTGTAATTTGTTCCCTCACTTCCTACATGTCCTGACAATGGCAGAGAGAAACTGTCTCTTCTAGTAGGAGGGGGAAGACATGAGAAGAAGCTTATGTTTCAGTTTATGGCAATATTTTTGTAAAAACTTTATGTCCAAAGTTATTCATGACTGGCTCTCGAAAAAATGATATCATCCTTTAGTATGTTAGGTGATGGGAGGGGTGTGATTACACATCTGAAAGCACTCTGGCTGTACTTGGGTAATCAAGGTTTAACCCCATCAGACAATGTTAAACCTCAAACATTTTTCATGTTTTTTAAATCTTCGAATAACAGTAAATTTTCTCATTACAAAGATATTATTAATACACATTCCCAACCCTTTACAATTTTGTAAATACATTATTGGTTATTTAGAAAAATTTTAATTTACTTAAACACTTCAATATTTTAAAGTATAAACTTTGTACAAGAAACAAAGACATTTAGGAAATTGGATGTATATTTAATTATGTCTTTCAATGAGATTACTTCTCAAACTCTGTGGCCAAAAGTAAGGTAAAAGAATATTAACATCCATATCACGAACTAGCTCATGAGGCCTAAACATGGCTTTTGACATATATCATTTCTTCTTATATACTCGGATTACTGGACATGTTCAATTATTCAATAAACACGTGCACACCTTTAGGATTCATTACTAAAGATCCTAGGAGCAAGACTATGTAATCAACCAAAGGAAACAGCTGAGCACATTATTGTGGATTGTGAGAGCCTTTGAGGTAGAATAAGAACCCTATTTTTTGAGAATTTCACTAACCAAATTGATGAATTCTATTTTAGCATTGGACAGAATCCATTGAATCAATATAAAAGTACAGGAGTAAGCAAGTCCTAACAGAAAACCATGGGTTGGATTGGAGCATAGTTTTGGGGAATTCGAGATCTTTAAACCTTTATTATTTTTATCTAATCTAAAGAGTGTAAAACTTTCAAATGTTTAACATGTGTTCTTATGTTATAAACTCAAAGTCTTCATTACCCTTCTATTGTATAATCAGTGTCACAACAAACAGACCTGTAGCTTGCTATCAATTTCAGCTGGATAACTATTTAGTAAGTGCATGTTATGATACTGAATCCAAAAGGAATCTTTGGAATGAGCCTTCACCCAGGAGGAATGGTTTTTTAATTAACTGCATCTGTATTGGAGTCTTGGTAAATTTATTTTTTTTTTAATATTAGAAAGTGAAATGAGGGCCCAATCCTGAAAATCACTCCTGTGAATGTGAAGTGATCAGCCAAACAATAACAGAACAATTGATTAGGTCAGGTAATTTTAGTCATTGGTTTAATGTATTGAAGTCGTTCAAGACAGAAAATCATATGTTTTACAAAACAATGCTAGCATATTAATTATTGTAGGTTGAAACTTCCATTCACTTGGCGGTTCCTTCATTTAATATCACACAACAGCCAATTTCCAATTCTGACTGATTATAGACTCAATTAGTGACACTCTGGAAAATCCAGGTTTCAGAAACAGCTCTGTGTGAGACCCAAGCATGCAAAAACATATGAAAAATTAAGACTTAATAACAAGCCTAAATGCAAGAAAACGGACTAAAGGCACACAAGAAGTTCCAACACTGTCCTGAATAGATCACAATTCCACACTAAAAAAAATTTGTGCATAAAATGATATAAACATTATTACAAAAGTTTTGACGCCAGTAACTTCTAACCACTGATTTTATTATTTATGAGAAAGTTTTCTCACCTTCACAACCTGATTGGAAAAAATTAATAACATTTTTCTGGTAATACAGTTTCAATATTCTTAACAATACTATTAACTTCAAGCGTTGAATCAAACTATTTCAGTATTTCATAGATTTTTAATTTTAAGTTCAAATAAAAACTAATGCTATTGATTTTACAAATGGCAGAATTTGCATTGTAATTACATTTGACCCAATCCTTAAACACTTAAAGTATTTTGATCAATTCACCAATGGAAGGATATAGTTTGGAAACTTAGAAGATTAATATCAGGTAAGTTGTTAATTAGACACCAGACATTTAATAATTCGACTGTGGCCCTTTTTCTATTTTTTATACATTGGGATAAAACAACTATCCTAGAAATGAAATAATATTTTAATGCGGATCAGGGATAATTCAGCTTTTTTTTATATATCTTTAAATGTATTAAATTTAGATATTTTTTTACTACAACTGAAACTTTGGAGTTTCTGAAGAGGCTTACCATAACATCAGGTAATGTGAAATGTACTAGTTTTAGTACTATGTTTGTTAATCACAACATAATATAACATTGGATTTAATAGTGAGAACCAACATTATAAAAATCAAATCTATTTAGCCATTTTCTTCAAGTTTTTTACCTCCCATTGTCACAACACCCTCTATCTGGAATAGATAATATTATATACAAAGTGTTAAGATATAGCCCCTCAATTCCCCTTTAAGATATTTAAGAACTGGATATGAGATGTAATCGTTTGACATGCCTTAAAAACTCAAATCTTTGATATACTGTTCTATGGTACCTGCCAATCTCCAATGGCCCGTGAGCCCAGAGGTTGGTAGATCTCTACAGGGGGGTGGAGATTCTGAATACTTCTCCGCCCTGGGCTGGGTATTTTAGTAATATTTTAATGGTGATTACCCTCCACTGACTGACAATAACTGAAAATTTAATTATATGTAGTTAGTTACCTATACATTTTCTTAAAATCCAAATTTGTACGCAATAACAATTTTAAGCTCCACTTCTCGCAAATATTACTATAACTATGGCAGAATTCTAGAAAATCTAGTCAATCTCGACATTAGCAAAAAGCTGACAGATAAAAAAATGAAGAGTTTCCTTTCACTTTAATTAGCTCTAAACGTCCAAATCGTCAAGGAAAATAATTTCCTCTATACAGACTAATTGCTGTATATGTGAAACTTTACAAAGCTCTACATTCCAAGAAAATAATAAGCACCAATATAAAAATTATTAAATTTAACCTTTTTTCAACTTCCTTAATAGTTTGTTCCTCATCTTCAACAGACAAAGCAGAAGTTCCAATCCGTAAGAGCAGGAGCTGTGGTGTATGTAATTGTTTAAGTGATGAATATGTGCAATTAATTATTCCTTAAAGTGAATATTAATAATTAATTCTTAACTACATATTAAAATATCAAACACAAAAAAATACAAAATACATAAATATGGTCATATTGTTAAAAGATCAAACTTTTTTTGGGGGCAGTTGATATTTATTGTAGTGTAAGTGTACAATTAAGGTTAATATTGGTGGTTTATTTAAAAGGAATATCACAATATCTACTCCAGAAAGTGTCCAATCTAAAATCTGAAAACAGTTTATTTACTTATCAACATTTTCTAAACAACAAATTCATTCAAAATACCTCTTCTAGGACTAGTAAAGCGTAACCAGGGATTTCAAAGAAGAGAAGTTAGTGCACAACAAACTATGGAACAACAAACCAGTAAACATTCATAATTTCTTAAATCAGAATCATAATTTTCCAGTTGTTAATCTCATGCTATTAGACAAAAGTTCAAACTACATGTTTACGTTAATGTACTACATAAATTAAAATTTTTCAACCTCTGGTTCAATGGTAGTCTTCTACTATAAATAACTGTCTACGGTTTAAACCATTTTTGTATAGATTATAGTGTTAATTATTTTTGTACATAATCATTGTTCACATTAATGTCAAAGTATCAAAGGGGTATCAGTCCTCAATGATAATTGTAGGGTTTCCAACTGTTTTTCTAATTGGACTATTCTTTAAATGGTTATACAGTTAAAGGCTCTGAACAAGACAGGTGTTGGCCTATCTGTTTGTGGCGTCGGTGCCTTTGGAGAGGGAGTTTTCTGTTGATTGTGGTGGTGTCCTTGACATACTGTATTTGCTGTTTTTTATCGTTGACAATCAAAAACGATTTCAGCTACTATGCATGCTTCTCAAGGTTGGCTCCATTTCCTCTGTTTGTTGATCCAGGACTTTGGATATCAGATCTGCTCAAGCCCTTTGTAAGCTTCATAAGTACATTGAATTTATTAAACATTCCAAGCAGTCCCTTCCATGAGTGTCAGTGCAAATGCATAGGAATGTTTTCTTTGAGGGAACGTGTTCCAATTAGGTCATCCGTCCTATTTTCTTTTCTTCTCCTCCATCCACCTACAGAACTCTCATAATAACGGGTTTTTTTTGAAACAAAATTTACAGTTTTAGTTTTTTTAGGTATGACATTTTGTATTAGGTTTAATTGTTTCATCTTTTCTTAATAACTGTAAATGGAAAAATCTTGGAGCTTCTTTGTCTGTATCAAATATGTGTTTTTTCTTTTTAATACTGCTGGTTGGTGATAATAATTTGCTGGAAGGCTTCCCTTTTGACTAAATTGTTTTTTTGTTTACTCCAAGCAGATATACTCAGGTTTATTTCTTGATTTTTCCTTTCTAGTCTACTTAATACTTCCTTCTTTTTCAAGAAACATAATTTCACAGATGAATACACCAATGTGTACTTGTTAATTTTTATTTTCTCATGTATTAGCAAGGTCTTCTGAATCAAAGTATTAATGACCAATACTTAAGAGGCTTAGAGTCCCCCTTTTTCCACATCAATTATTTCTTACGCCGCCAACCTACCTCTCCACATTCTTTATCAACATACATTTTTATTTCATATACACCATTTTTATATCATTTGATATAGTTTTATTATCAAATAAGTGCCTTAATTTGTGATAAATAGGTCCAGTCATTTTTACAATAAAATATGACAAATAATCAAAAAATATAAATAGATAGTAATATATTATACAGAGTGAGGCAGATCACACGTCTGTGATGAATTAGTGGCTGAACCGAGAAAAGAAACATTACCTTCTTTTTTTTAAAAAACGAAAAAGGCCCTAAAATTTCTATCCTAAATGATTATGGGAAAATATTATTTTAATCATCCAAAAATAGCACTTAATAGGGTAGGAGTAGGGGTTACTTTTTGAAAGATCATTCAAAATGTAAAGGAATTTCACTAGCCTTTAAAATTACTTCCATTTTGAAATACTTCAATAATGTTGATAAAATAGTATGTTTTTTATAATTTTTTTTGCTATTACCTCGTTCAAACCTTTATCCAAAATCAAAATTTTGATCCAAGAAGTACTTTTTCTAAACTACAAGTTACAAAGTTTGTCCAATTATTCAGCACCGTATTCCAATTTTTGTTTAAATTGTTCTCAGTTTAGGATAATTAAACAAATATGCAAAACCTGCTATGTAGCCAAGTTTTGATGAACTATCTTGTAAATTATATCTATCAATAGCTCTACTAAAACAGTACATTTTTTGTATTCCAAAGTTTGGTTTCTTCTTCTTGGATTATATTTGATTTGATTTTTTGAAATTTGTCAAAAATTTCCTAGTTTTCATGATTTTTGGTTATTGCTTTATAGTGTTTTTGACAACTCCTTTATTTGCTGCATATTTTTTTATTGAATAATTTTTAAAGTTTTTTTTTTTACCCTTTTTTAAAAAACCCTTTTTCTTACATTAGATAACAGTAATTTAATTTAAATGTATATTCTTACAAATTATCTAGAACAATTCGGTCTAACCACTTATTTAATTCCAATTAACCTAATTTATACTTACAGCTCATGTTCAAACTGTAATCGTTTCGTGTTTTCCCCAATAAGTTCTGCCCTGGAAAGCCCGAATTTTCTTCTAACGGCTTTTAAGACTCCCTTGCTACTCCTATTTTTAAATGATGGACAAACTAGTACCTTAGTTCCATCTCAAACTACCTTGTATTTCCACTTTGGAAAATCCTTTCAAAACTGACCTCAAGAACACTGAGCAAATGCCATTTTTGAGTATATTTTAGAGTGGGAAAATATTAGTTTGACTGAATTTTTTGGGTGTCGAAATATGTGGGCTATGTTTTGCTTAAAACAAAGAAGGTAGATTTTTAAGTCGGTTCAGCGCCACAATCCATTGCGAACAAATTGTCTGGCCTCACCTGTGATAGACGGATAATACTACAATATTACAACCAATAATTAAAGGGAATTTATTCAAGTTCTTTATTCCCAGCTACAATAAATAGTACTTTAAATTTTTCACTATCAAAACGTTATATACCTATAGAAAGATTGAACCTATTGAACCAGTCTCTCAAACTTTATTACACCCAGATGCCAACCCCACTAAAGTATCTTAAGAAATCTTTAAAACCCTAGCACTAGACCACTGATGTTCTTAACCAGCAGACGGTTGAATAAATTTGTTATCATCCTAGATTTGACCTGCAATGTTATCACAATTAATTTATATCTCATTAAACTAATATTTTTTGGTAACCTATTTCCCATTTCTGAGTTCCTATAACACTCCTTAAGAATAAGCTCCTTGACTGAGGACTAACTTCACTGCCTTGGTCCAATGTTGCTCAACCACTTTTGAAAACATAAAGAATTAAAATTTTTTTTGTTGAGCCCTTCAGGTCTGAGATTCCCATTACCTATAAATCGTTTTTAAATGGCATCTTCAAGTAATAGATATAATTTTTACTGCATCTGATGTAATAAACGGCCAATCATACGGAAAGTCTGCTTATACGCTATCCTTAGCTGGACCATAAGAATTGAGTACGCGTGAAAATAGTATTCAAAATAAGTACTTTTTTTATGTCCTGGATGTTGAGTTGCACACTTATGGTGGGAGTCCATTGCCAGAATACACTGTAATTTTTGTTTCTCCTGTGCAAAAAACAAATGATTAATTGATATTTATATGTAATCATTTGGTTAGAGTTTCTGTGTACAGTAATGTCTGTTACTAGCAGTGATTTCAAAACCTCTGTTGCTTGACTTCTAAACCGTATTATTATATCATTGTCCATATCATAACCTAAAGCCAGTCTTCTGAGTTTACTGCGGTGTGGTCTCCGCAACATTAGATGTTGTAGTAGCTCAGTTAAGCAGCATATATATTAGTTTTTTTGTGAAGTTGATTTTACTATCTACTGAAAAAAACACTCAAAAATAAAACAAAACAAAAAAAAAAAAAAAAAAAAAAGCAAAAACAAACAAACACTAAACAATATATAACTGAAAAACAATAAGAGTGTTCCTTTGTGATGTTACGTAAATAAGAAGCTCAAACATGTGACACCTAACCTTCAGAAGAGATGTATAAGATTATTATTAAATACAGCTGGAACAGCAATGACAGTTGAACACAACAAGCTTCAGAGTAGCGCGTTGGGAAATTCAAGTGTTTGGCAAACAACATGAAAGGGATCTAAGACTAAATCTGCACTCATCATTATCCTAATGGAATGTGGCCCAGGAAAGACAGAGAACTTTTAGTCAGGCTTGGAATATGTAGTCGATGTGGAAACAAACCCATATACAAACATAGTAATACAGTAGGATAGCTAAAACAACACTACTAAGTGATGCATAATATTATTATTGTAGAGAAGGCTAAACTTTGGTAGAAGGGCAATTATGAGCCAATGATTACACTTTCGTGCCAGTAAGTGGCTAGAATAACAACTAAAATTACAGTGTGCTAAGTTTTACCTAGAAAAGTTCTAAAATTGACTAGATAAATTTAAGGAAGGGAAAAAAGCTGGAGGTAAAAAAATTAGCACATCAGAACCAAGACAACATTTTTTCCTTAATCAAATGTCATTGGAAAACCCCAAAAAATTAACGATTGTCAGTGATAGGCAACAAGTAAAATTCCCTGAACCGTTATTTTTTCCTTTCCCTATAAAATATTTTAGCTCAGGAGAACAAGGTGTCTGTGAACGACTCTCAGAAAACTCTTGTTGACTGGTTCCCACAATGATTGTTGTGATTTAGGAATATACAACATAATCGATTTATGGTCTGTAAACCTATCAACAGAAGGTGATTTTGACCACTTGAACTCATTTGTTTGTGGTTAGTGCAAAGAAGAACTTAGAAGTGATGAAAATTTATGCTCTGTATTTGTTACCTGGTAAATCTGTATTTTCCAATATTAAACCTGACACTTGGATTTTGGCCATTGACTAGAACACCCAATCTGGGATGTAAAATGAGATTACAAACAAGGAAATTTAACTGTACAGTGTGATATCATTGAGATATGTGGTAATACACAAACTGTCATAAAACATTTGACCATTCAATCAGATGGCCAGTTTTAAATGTAGTACAATCTTGGGGTGAGGGACTTCGAATGGGGAACAAATATTTGCAAAGTTCTTGGATTAAAACTACGCCTTCCAAGAGATTGACAGAATGAACATTTGCCATGCTTCTCTACTCGAACAAAGGAATTTATTAACGTTCCTCAAACCTGTTCACGAAATAGACTCGATACTACTGTATGATGCAGGAACATGTAAATGATTGGCTAAATAAATGAAGCATCCAGATTCAGGCAACATTTTAATTTGATGCCAGATCGATTATGCATCATCTGCTAGTAGTCGGAAGCAGAGAGGCAGTGATGTAAGGAACCAATAATGTGAGCGAAAAAGATCAACCAACCTCAGGTTGTCCCCAAACACACATGGAGTTTGCAAGCCTTGCAAACACTATTCGTCAGTGGGCCAGAATGAAAAATACATGTTTGTCCATTTAACAAGGTACACCATATCGATCTCATCCCTTAATAAACAGTATAAAAGAACCAGGTCAGACGAAACAGGCAGAATTGACTGTTTTGAGTGATTTTCAGTTTACAGTATCATTTAACATTAACATGGCTAACGCACACAATATGTTTAACCATGCTCTTATTTAATTTTAATCTATCACTTATTTCAATACATTAATTAGCATTTTTTCTGAGTTTTTAAAATAAGTAAGGCTGATCCCCTTTTAAAAAAGCCTATACAGCTCTGTTCCTTCTCCCGGCGCTTATAGACCCACATGGTATGTCTAAGGTAAAGAACCGAAGTCAAACAATAATAAAGAGTGAGAGTTGATACAGAAACAAGGTAAATGGTAAATTGATAAAGAGGATTTGACACCTTGTGTGCTCTAACTCTCTGTGAAATCCAAAGTTTGATGTTTAAACATTGCTCCGCCCACAAACGAGCCATCTGGCATTTCCATCGTTTCCCATATGTTGTTTTTTCTCCAGTAATCTGAACATTATGAAATTAAACAAATACAGTTATTAATACTTTCTGCTTTTTAATACGTGTTATTCATATTATTAATAAATAGTTGTCAGAGGTAAAATTATGACTTCGCATAAAAATTAAATTCAGATGATAATCAACGCTAGGGTAATTGTGTGAACATTTTTTCAAATATATATATATGTAATGATTGGTGTTTAAACAGCCCATAATAATCAAGATATGTATACCAGTTACTCCTGATTGCCAAATTGTATCCCTAGTCTGTAAACCCATTGCTCTTGTTACGATAGGTCAGTATAACATATTTTCAGAGATGGCAAATTTGCAACCGATACTATAGTACACAATCAATTGCAAGCCTGGCCCAATTTGGGCCTCAATTACTGCATCCACTACTTCCTCCTCACCAAATTGCTGTTGCCCCACAATAGTCACTATCAGACTGATTTTTCACAGTGAAGTGGACTGACAGCCGACCGACAACCTCTCCTTGTTCTGGTTGTTTTCCATCCATTTTGTTTTTTCCCAGTGTTTTGATTATTCTGCACAGTTTTTATTTTATTTTCATTGTTCTTGAGCATTCTTTCTGGAGTCATAGTGTTCAAAACACGTGATGTTACATTTAAATTGTGCAAGTTAAACGGATTCGGGAAATAAGTTAAAGAGTTTGAAGTTGAATGAGTTGTGAGTATTAAAGACATAAGACTACCACAAATACTCCACCAAGAGGTAAACAAACTTTGGAAAACACATCTGAAAATCAGCAAATCAAAATCCATTATCAGAGATGGTTTTTACAAATATATTGGACAACTTCGTGTACAGAATCCCAAAATGATAAACAACATAACTACTTCCTCTGAAAGCTTTAGTGGTGTGTCCACCCCAGAGTACAGTCAGAATATCAAAACAAAGAATTCAGTTAGGACATGGGGTTGGAATTTCCACCTAAATTTTAGTATACACCCCCCAACGAACCAAACAATCAAGAATCTTCTTTGATTGAAATAGCTTTAAACGTTGATTTTTTAATGACCCAGGAGAGTTTTTTCCAACTTGCAAAACAAAACAGTTGAATCTACAGAAAAAACTAACACTGTAAAGGTTCAACAAATCAGTTTTCAGAATATGTAAGCACTTAGGATTGACGGTATAAGAAAGTGTTAACGATGGAGTTAAAATTCCTGTTACGAAAACGACAGTAACATATTACCAGTGCTCGTAACCCGACTTTTTGAGAAAACTGTGGACAAGTTAAAAATGAACTTTTATAAACAAAACCTCGATATTTTATCTTTAGAATAAACCGTTCATAAAATCAGAATTACTCCAGAAGGAACAGCTTGGCATGATTCATACAGCCAATGTGAAGGACCCCACAAAGTACATGGTCGGGAATACCGGCTCGGCAAGAATCTAAATATGCCCCAGCATGTTCGTTCTCAGATGAAAACCCAGGATTCTACTCTGAAATTTAAATAATAATTTTCATTCCAGAAAATACCCAAACATAAAGATCTCCAAGTCTACCACTCAGGAACTGACACAGTGCCTTTATTTTAAGAAAACATAGGACAAAACTTTTTCTGGAATTACTTATCAAGAGGGGTTTTGTCATTGTAATGAAACAAGGCGCAATATTACATTCAGCTGCTACTCAGAACAACCCACCAGTTCAACCTGGAAGAAAGCCTGATGTACCAAAGACCTGGCTGAAACAACAATAAAGGCCTGATTTAGAGACAATGAAGTATAAGAGCTGAACCTTCTTACTTCAAAAGGATGCCCCATTAGAAATGCCCCATAAGAATAATGAAAATAGATTCTGATAAATTAGGAATGATGAAATGGGGAACATAGACAATCACAGGCCAACGTTGACTCCCTCTGACAAAAACGCCCAATATTGAAACCTATAGAGCTCATCTGGGCTCAGGGTTAAAGGATACATGGCCCACTTCCCCAACAACCACATTCTAAGATGCTAGACCTGGAGGAAGTTTATTCAAAGAAGCTATCAATATCAATCAGGTGACAGTGGGGGTAATAGTGATCGATGTTGAGTGGTTAAGGGATGAAAACCAATAAGCAAGTTGGTTTCTATGGACCTGCATTGTCGTTTATAATAAAAACCTACAACTCTTAAGACTCAGATGATAGCCTCTCAGAGATGTGAGAGGAAATGAATAGAAGTTTGGCAAAACCCAGACAAACTGTGATCAATTTTTTTTCATTCTATTAACTGTTAGATAAAAAAACTTATATAACATATACGGAAACAAAATACAAGATTTACTTAAATTTTAATGCCCTTGAATAAAACGTAACACAGTTTTGATAGAGTTTGTTTTTTGATTGACTGGAAAAATTGTGAAGGAAGCAGGAATTTTTTGCATGGATCATTTGTCCCATTGTATTAGTGATACTCAAAAATATAGGAAACACTAAATGATTGGTGTTATCTGATTATTTAAAACTGGCTTATGTTGTTGAAGTTATTAATTTTAACAGGTAAGTGTTACTTAACCTTCAGTGAGATGTCAAGGGTTTTAAATTGACTTACGATTCCATTGTACTTACTCAGTACAACATTTGACTCTTAGACTACCTCATTTTATACCTGCGTTACTTTCGATCTCAATTGTTGAATTATACTGATTTTTTCAATATCTATTTAAACAATTTTTCTTTGACAAAACACTAGCAGTAACCCAGCAGCTTTGGTAGAGCTTTGCACAAGGTACGAGCAACTTTCTGGTTTCGCTGTAGAATTATATTTCAGATAGCCTAATGTTGGACATGTTGTCTTTGTAGTCACAATCAGAGTAAATCTGAACAAAAAGTTGTATATTTATTGGGCCAATTGTAACTACACCAGTTCTGAATATTTTTTGTTCCATAGTTGATTTCCGTTATGTTCCCTACTTCAAGAATATGTGTGGTATATCCCTTTCACCATATACAGGCCGCATTTGTAACTCACTGATAGGAAAATATACAAAATTTTAACCCCACTTCTAGAAGTGCTGGAAACACTCAATGACCTGGAGTTGAATTGCAGCCAAATCCGTTAGTCCTAATACAAATTTAAAAAACCTGTTTGTAACACCTAGACCAATGATGAGATTCTACAAAAAAAGGTTCAAATAGCTTTTTACTTGTATAATCTTTCCACTAAACGCCTGACAAAAAAGACTCTCAATGGCAAAATGTTTTAGGAGTTTTTAAAATGTTTTAATGCAACCTTACTACAGTATTGTGCAATTACGATCCTGTTCCGGGAATGAAGCCTTATAATTGCTCAGGTAAAAGGGTGAATTAGTATCAAACTTGCACTGATATGTCGATGTAAACCCATCTGGTGGTAAAATGTTATGTCTGTCTAATATTGTTATTTCGTAGGATATCTCAAGACGCGAAATGAGCCTGTGAACTTGAAATTTTTGCACGATTCATTTGTTACTCACTCCAGAAATCATTTCGTTCATGATGAGGTATATGTGGCTACCTCCATGTGATTTTGGTGCTAAGGGTTCATGCATTCTACTGCAGTAATCGATATTTTCTAGATGGAAATACACAAGCTATGCAAACATGAAACTTTTTTGCCCACAATTATTACGTTTAACAGAGAATATAATTCAGCAATTACCGGGCATTATATCTTTCCCATGGGAACTGGTTGAGCGTTAGCAACACGATAGTAGAGGCACAGAGTGGACTTATGCTTATATTTCAACAGAAACTACACTCTTGTTGGCAGTTCGTGATTGAGCTTCTACTACCACAGTAAAATGAAAATGACTTGTATATGTTTTGCTATATGACCTAATCTGGTTGATAAACTATCCCCCAGAAAATAACCACGTTAATCTTTTAACTCCCGGTAACATCCTGGGAATTGTTCCATATTAATCGACAGGATGAACTCCTGAGTAAATTACCCACCTGCTGAACTTAAGAATCTGATATAGGTTATCTGCACTTAAGATTAAAGAACTCTTCACGGTAATAACAACAGATTGTCTCATAACGCCCTGTGTGGGCAGATTTACACAGGTACACAGAGTCCGAATTCCACTTCCTGGTATGCTAGAGACTTGAAAAATACTTGCACAATTCTAGATTAAGTTCCGTGCAATCACTAGAAATCAAGTGATAAGGCATGCAAATTTCTCTTCATGGGAAAGTTACTCTAAAAATTCAAAGTAGGGCTGACCAGTACAGTGCTTTCCTCCCAACTCCATATACTGAGAGAAAACCGGAAAGTTGTTCGCTCCAACTATCTGAGGTTCAGAATTCGGAAGATAAAAATTCAAGATTTTTCGATTAGAAATGGAGACGGTCCACTTTTTTTCTCCGTATCTCCAAAGGTTTAAACCTACCAAATTCCCTTAAAAGGTTATAAAACTTGGGTCAAATCTCCGGAAAAATTCAATTACAAGTAGATTCTACTTTAAATAAACCCCCAGATCCCTCAAATCCTAAATTGAATCTAACCTAAACCCATGTCCCCCGCGAAACATTCTGCCTTATCCCCGAATTTTAAACAAATAACTGAGCTTACAGGTGGCCTGTAAGCCCCTAGCGAGTAGCAAGTAATTATACAAAGTGTTTGAAAACTGTCCTGGGTACGGCTTAACTCAATTTTAAAAACCATAGCACGATAACATCTATAAACCTTTGCACCCCCATGGGATGTTCATTCCGTGTCTTCATGGCGCTTATGTAAACCTATTTTTCCTTGCTATTACCATTGACATATTCCAAACCATGGGTCCGAGTGATACCTCATTTTGAATAGAGCTCACTTAGTAGGAGTTTGTAATGCCGCAAACTACACACTACTCAGAAAGTTTATCCAATCAGACATTGGCGGTGGTTGGTGTTTTTAGGTACACATTGTGGAAAGTACATTATGCGCTGTCATTTTTGAACTGGATCGTCATATTCTGATGCCGGTAGGGCAGGCGTTTCAATCTACTAACCGATGTGTTTTTCACTGACTATATTTTTAATTACCAAATTATGTTCATAAAATATTATAACATGAATAAAATCAAACTAAAATGACAATTCCGTCGTCTTTATTGTTCATGAATTAAATTAAGTTCTATACTACCATTTGTTCTTTGTTGGTGAAGTAGTGTAACTTACCACTTAATTTTTTGACTAAAACTTTTTTTGGTTTCATTGTTTTTATAAATAATAATCAGTGACAAGCCCATTGGTTAGTAAAGTGCACAAAGCTGCCTACCGCGCATCAGAATACGGCCTACCCGATGATCCAGACAGAACATTGGGTGCAGCGCATAATGTACTTCACAATGTGTACCTAAAACAAAACTCCAACCCCCGCCATTTCTGACTGGATAAACCCTTTTGAGATGCGGTTTGTGGCAATCAAGATCAACTCTATCTAAGTTGAAGTGAGCTCTTTTCAAATGAGATATCACTCTGACCCAATGCTTTAATTTAAAGATTTTCTAATGTTTTCCTCTGTGGGCCGCGCCACCCATGGTTTGGCATATCATGGTAATAGACAAGGAAAAATAGTTTACAATAAGCCATAATGACAACTGTGCAGTAATTTTATAGATGTCTATCTGCTATGGTTTGTAACATATATAAGCCGTACCCAGACTTTTCAAACAACACTTGAGGTATATATATATATATATATATATATGTGTGTGTGTGTGTGTGTAGCGATATATTCACCCGGCAAGTGAGAGATCCGGGTTCGAGTCATGGCGGAGCAAGTAATTTTTTGTGATTTAATGTTTATTGAAATTATATATATATATATAATTATATATATTAACTAAATTTGTAATAAATGACAATAGCCGATTTTAATTTCAATAAACATTGAATCACAAAAAGTGTATTTATCCCATACAGCACCGATTTATATGAAAATTTTGGATTTAGTGTTTTACTTACCCTCTATTTCAAAATTTACCCTATGCTGATATTGAGCATGTAATCAATTTAAATCATATTTGTATCAGTTAAATGAGTGTCAATTGAACATTTTTAATATAATTTATGATTCATTAACCAGTTTTGGTCCTTAACAGCTACTCCTTATGACAGAAATTATTGAAAAATAATAATAAAAACATGTTATTAAGCAGTTATTTAACTGATTAAACAGTATCAGTTTGCATGAAAATTTGGATTTAGGTTATACTCACCCCCTACGTCAAAGTTGACCATGTGATGGGAGTTAATTTTTTATTTATTACAGGAGAAAAACTACCCTCATTTGAAAAAAAAATCAAATACTAGTTTTGAGCGTGCAATCAATTGAAAATACGCTAAATTAACATTGATAGACAATTTCTGATATATTAGACAGTTTCGAGCTCCTAAAAACCACCCTTATGATAATTTAACTTTAAAAAATTATATCAAAATTGTTATTAATTAACTGGGAAACCCATTTTATTCAAAAATTTAGATTTAGGTTCAACCTTACTCTCTCTACTTTAAAGGTTAACTCTGTGCCTAGGGTTGCTTTTGATTTTTTAAGGGTGAAATCCAACCCTATTATAAATATATTTTAATTCTAGATTTGGATATGTGATTGATTCAAATAATATTATTTTTAAATGCATTAAATCATTTTCTTTACAAACTTTTATTATTACAAAATCTACATACAAATAATTTTTATTTGTATAAAATATGAATAATTAATATTCCTCCACATTCTCGTCTTCTTCTTCAACTCTATTTTTTTCCCATCTCATCTTTGTCTTCCTCTTGGTCCATAATTGGTACCTTGTTGTAGCAGTTATCTCCATTACATGTTATACATGCTGAATTGCAGAATAAACCTACCTTCATTCAACCACACGTTGAACCGCAGAACCCTTTTTTTACAAAAAAAAAAATCCCTTGCTAGCCGTAGTTTGCTAACAAACCGTTTCCGGACCCATATTTATATTAACTTTTTCATTATTCTGATGAGAGGAAACCATCTGAGAAGTTTGTCATGGTTGCTTGTTGGATACCCTGTATATAAGTGACAATTGAACTAAGCCTAAAATATAGCCACTATGTGTCATTCACGTCAATATAATACTTATTTATACAAAAATGTGATTTTTGGTTTTTTCCCTATAACTTGCTTAGTTTTTAATCAAGCGCATCAAAAAAAGCATTTTATATGTTTTTTTTACAGTTATAAGCTCATATAATAATTTTTCAGATCTTATTTTTAAAAAGGTTCATGCTAAAAGGACTAAAAAGGTACTTTGTGCAAACAAACACAAACTTTAAATGGTCATACCTTACTCAATTTGTACCCTAACAAAAAAAATAAAACACCAGAATACACAACAATTTTAGAGTTTCAAAATTGTAGGTTTAATCATTAATATCATATAGCTTTTCAGTTTATTTTGATGAAAGGGTGATTTTTTTCGCTAAATGACAAGAATGATTTTCTCACTTCAAGCTAAATTTTTTTCAAAAATAAGTACTTTAAACTGGTTCAAATTACTCAGAACGTATTACAAGAACATTAAAGTTTTTTCTACAAGTGAGGTGGAAGAGAGGGTGAGATTTTTCACTCTTTTTTTCTAATGAAAAAATAGGAATCAACATTACTCTCTTCATAGCTCTCTTAGTTTTTGATGCTAGGAACTTTTATAAAAAATAAAAATAACAACGTTTTAAAGAACTTGATTGACTTTGAAATGGAGGACAGGTAGAACCTAAATCAAAATTTTTATGAAAATCTGTGTTATGTGGGATAAATATACGGAAAAAATGGTAATTGACTGGACTAATAAAGGAAACTGTTTGCCTAACAGAACATTGCTTTTCCCTGAATACAAAGAAGCAGAAAAGACGTACCTTGTAGAATGGATTGCCATAGACCAAAGTGCTTATCACTAACTAAGTGATGACATTGTTTCAATTCAGATCAAAACAGTTCTATTTCTTCTACACTAAATTTCCCAAAAATGCTTAATGTTCAATTATCCTTACAATATTTATAATAGAGTCTCAATAATTGATGACTGTATTAGTTTTGTAACTTACTGTTTCTAAACTAGGATGAAAACATTGCATTTCTTCCTTGAAATAAAGAGGAAAGAAACTATTTTTCCATTATTTCAAATTGAATAAAAGATTTCTTCAAATACTGTTTCATTTCATACATTAAACTTAACCTATTAATTTTTAGACGAACATCTTGACTTAAAAAACATCTTGTGTTACAAATCATACATATTTACAGAGTGAAATGTCTCTGGAGGTGTTAGTACGTCTAAATAAATCAAAATTCAACTTTTGATATCATCTCAAGCTTTTATAGTGTTAATTCCACAAATTATAAAACTCACCTTTACCTTATAAACAAGAATTTTGAAAAAATCTAATTTGTGGTATTTTATTAAAAAATAAAATTAGCAATTTGAATATTTAATAAAAATTTGTGATTGCTGTTATGGGAGAAAAGGTGTAAGTTGCCAATATCAGAACCCTTGCTTACTAGAAAAGCCAAAATATTGCACATACATTGACTTTTGTTTTATTTACAGAGCGGAGTGCATGATAATGATAGGAAGGATAAGGAAAATGAATAAAAACAACTTTATTTAAAAAAATTCTAATGTCATGCTCTTTAATGCTGCTTTTCATGCAAATAAAACGAACACGATTTAGAGATGAGACATATTTACAGAAAACCATATTGTTGGTAATACTAGCTTAACTAAAATATAACTATAATTACAAAATATATTTGGTATTTACCTTAAACATTTGAAGTGGTAATTACAAATATAAACAATAAATTCATAATACGACTAATTTTTATCTATATTATAAAAAAATACATTTTACAGATAATACCTTTAATTTATATTTATATATATATATATAATTTTAAAAAAATTATACATGCATTGTAAAATTATGTAAAATTACAATTGTAAAATCATGCCAAGGGGTATCCTCCACTGAAAAGTCCACACATAATGAAAAAGAGTATGACACAGTTTTCAGTAATACTTCAAATTTTGTAAACAGGTAAAACCATTATATTTAATTTTAATATTGATAATAAAAATCAAATGTTTCATCAATTTTAAAATTTAACCTGATTGCAATAAAATAAAAAGCCATCAATAATTTGGTTGTATTATTATTAATATTAAGTAGAAAGCATATTTATAGAAATTAATAAGAAAACAGCAAAAACATAACTACTGTTCAATGCTCCAGAGTACCAGAAACACTTGGAGGATGTGTTCTCATACTGAAAAACAATCCATCCACAAACGTAATGTTTTGGTAATCTTTTAATGTAGAATGTATGTTTTAATAATATTATAATACAGAAGGTTTAAAAAAAATAAAAAATTATAATAAAAACTGGAATCACACTAAACTCCAACACTTGTCAGGTTTTAAATATGAAATGAGAAACTTTAAAAATTATGTTTTATTTATTATATTACATTAGTACAAGTTGGAAAAGCTCAAAATACAGTTTTACACATTTTAGACCAGCAATTAATAACAAAAATAATTTTATAACTCAACTTAGAAATAGAACTAAAAGTAGATAACCTACCTGCTTGCATTAAGTGTGGATGTGACTTATTGCAAACAAACAGCGTTACTTTACTATCTTTCAAGAAGTTCTAAAATGTTTTACTGAGCAATGAAACTTGCTAAACAATACTATTACCGTAACAATCAATTTCAAAGTATATTTTACAGCAAAAGAAACTACCAGTTTGCATTAAGTGTGGATGTGACTTTTTGCAAACAAAATATTTCTTTGTACTCGTACAAAAAATTAAACAAATATTAGTAGATTGAACAATATTGAAATCTAATGAGCTGTCATTACAACACATTTATGAATTTAACAAAAACTAAACACATATACAGAAATATCAATGATCTTAAATACTAAGAATTCACATTTTCTATCAATAATTAGAATGATAAACATTCTGTAAATATGAACCTGTGATAAACACAAGTTAGACTTAGGTCGATTAACATTTGAGTATCTTTATAATTAATTTTAAAAAAACTAATGGCAATAACAGAATAAAATAGGTACTTTAAACAATTTAACTAACTATAAAAAGGTAAGAAGCTTATCCAACTGCACATCGTCAAAAATGATAGAACTTAAACAAATTTACTCATTTTTTTTCATTCATTGCAACATGATGTTAGTCCACAATATATTGGTTGTTTATACAATAATTCACCCTTTGAAGTTGAAAATACGTATTTGGCGAATGTGGGAAAAAAATCAGTTGCAATTTACAACATGCAAATAATAGTTAATATCACAGAATACAAACTACCAGTCCATCTACTCATTCTAAATTTAAACACTTGATGACAACAAAAATAAATCCTATAACTTGGATATAACTCACTTTGAAAAAAATTGCAGTCTTTCTAATGAGCCTAAATCTCTTTTGTCATTCATTAAAAGTAGTAAAAAAATTAAATTCACTCTATAGCAATAAAAGTATATGAAACAGAACTCTTCAAAACACAATTCAACAATTAATATTTGAAATAGATCATCTAAAATAAAATTACCAGTCAAAACTAACAATATGATTGACCCTCTTTCCAATGACGAATTAGTAATATATTTTACTTGCTGTTTTATTTATCAACATAAAACAGTAACATAGACTTGCTATGTTGTTATTCCAATATTAAGTGTTCAGTTATATCAAATCTAATTTGATACAGACTAAACTCTAATCTGATTTCATAAAAAGTTGTCAAGGATATATTTACGTATTAGTTCAAGACCTTGCCGATTCAGGTGTATCAAGTCCGGTCTTCTTGCTGGGCCCGAGAAAAATCTGCAAATTAGAACACATTAGTATGCAAGGTCATTGTATCAGTTATTTTCATACAATTTCATTTTGCAGATCGAGTCCTTTTCTGCTGCAGATAATTGCAGGGTAATCAAGCTGATTCAATCACACATTTTTTACTGGATTGACTCTTTATAAATGTTACTACAAGAATACGTATTCAGCAACTAATAATTATAATACAAGGTAGGAGTACGCCACACCATGTGTCGCATAACAGTCTTTTGTTTACTGTTTCAGTTATTATCATAACTTATTTATTTCACAATGCAACTTCATAAAACTTAATATTAATGTTCAAAATGAATTGGTTTCCAACATTTAAATTATCTGTTGTTTCCACCCTAAAAAATGCTTAAAATATATTTTTTAAATTTACATAAAAATTAAGAAATAATATATATTATATATAAACTTATAATAATATACACATATATATATATATATATATAGTATATTTTACAAACTAGAGTCCCCATGAAGTATGTTTATTTCCAAGCATTAAAAAATATAACTGTCTGAAAAATACCTATTTTGGTAGTGGTATTTGTAGCACATATCTTTTCAAGAGACAATAAATATTTTTTATAATTTCGAAAAATAACTCAAATATTCCTTCCGGCTAAGTCTGAAGAATGGTAGATTTAACATGTGTACGTCATCTCTATATGTCAAACTGCATTATGCATTATTAGTTTAGATGTTTAATTTGCACAAAACTGATCGGGACAATCACTCTCAATATTAACATGATCGTAACATTTTTAACACATTTAGAAACTTCATAATCTTAAAACCTTACAAGACAAAATTGCTATGACCATATAACTTTCTTTGTAAAAATGTGTGATCTTGCTTTAAAATTCATCTGAAATTATGATGTTTGTAACCAAATTCACTTAGAATGGTTCAATTATTGTATGCTTCTATTTAAATAAACATCATCTTGAAACCTTAACAGTTATCAAAACATAAGCAAGACTAAATAAGTAAAAATAAATGTTGCACAAAGGCGAATGATCGCCATCTTGAAACATTTTACTGGTTAAGACTGGCTAACGAACTCATCAAACCTATACAGTATACAAATATTGCCTTATATACAAAGTATAGTCAGCGTATATTAAGAACTATGGCAGTTACTGTGTTCACAGTTATTCTCATAATGTTGTATACTACTTAAAACTTTGTACACCCGCTATCTCAAAATCTTACGAGATATAAAAAAGCCATGCAATAACAAAAATTATTCTAAATGACTTTGAACATTTTTTTTGTTCTATACTGCATAACTGATATACTGACCACATACATGAGTAAGCACACACATGTGCATACATACACACACACATTTTTGGATTTTGGGGGGTCATGAACGGAGATTATGCAAACAAATTTTCTCGAAATTTAGTGATGAGGGGATTGTAATAGCTCTATGACATCCACTTAAAATGTTGGTTCTCAAAGGGTTAACATAAAACTTTAGAAATCACTATATAATTCTGAAAGCTTAAAACTTTGAGTACCACAGTTTGCCTGCTGTGTTGCAACATACATTACATACATAATCTTTTCCCCCCCCCCCCCCGGAAACATGTTCAAAAATAACTCGATCTGCAACAGGTTGAAATGCAGTTTAGATAGCCTAATTTATTCATATACAATATGGTCATCTCATATCTGTTGTAAATTAACATCTAGAACTGGGTTCTTTAAGGTCAGATTCAAAAAGTTATTTAACAAAATTTTCAGTTTCAAGTTGGTTTCGGCAAATAAAAATCAACATTTTCTTTATTTTTTTTAATTTTACAATTGGAACTGTTGGCTTCTCTGTGTATTGGTTATATTGTTTAGAGAATTTTCAAGAATTCTTAAAGTTTTCCACTTTTTATAAGTAAAACGTTTTCCTTGTTTTCTAGTTTTTCTGATCAGTGTACAAATCTAAATGTTAAGTTATACAAAACAAAAATAGTTTTTGCACATCAATACAAAAATACTTACAGTTCAAACAGATGCATGCGGCATTTCTGGTATGGGAGAGAGCTCATGTATAGCGGGCTAACATCGGCTATCCTTACATTGTCTCCTGGAAGCAAACAGAAGCGATATAACTACAGAACATAGTACTAACATGAAGTAAACAGTGCTAAATAGCCACATACAAGTACACTAGGACACGATTATAAGGAATGCGGTTATTCGAAGCACAGAGATTAACTTGATTACATTCCAAGGCTATAAATAGCAGACTCTACCCTAGCCATCTGGTGTATCATACATACCATACATAGCCATCATACATACTTGTGTATGATGCCGCTGCTCAGTTTTTAACATCAATACTAACTGTAGGCAAGTTTTTAATGGTGGTCAGCCTTATCTGAAATGTAGATTATCTGAAATTGGCTTGGCCCTACCAATTTTGGATAATTGCATCCCTGCTGTATACAGAATTGCAAGCAGAGCAGTGGGTGAAAGTAAATATTTATAAATCATTTTATTTATATCCAATACAGCAAACTACTTCACCCTCATTACGTACAAAAACCTCTCAATATTCTTCAACATTTTTGGAGGTTTTTTTAAAAATACATGACACAGTTTTACTTGTATACCTATCCTCAAATAGCAAAGAAGGACAAACTTTAAATTAGTCATCATTGATAATACAGTGATAAAACTGAAAATTTACATTCCAGAAATATACAGTGTATCACTTATAGAAATATTCATAGAGATTTTATCACTATGCCACCATTAGGCTAAATTGTTTAAAATATATTTTAATTGTAAATGTTTATGTGTTCTAACGTAAAAAAGTAATGCAATAATATAGTCTTACCATTCTCCAGGCCACGTATGTAGCTGTTGTATTTCTCTAAGAGAGCAAAGTGGCGAGAGCTGTGTCTTTTCTCCAGTTTAGGTATCGGAGGCAAAGTCAACAGAACAATGTTTGATACGGTCTCCTGTAGTGTTTCGATGAGTGCGGACAGTTCCTTGCACATGATCGATACATCTAAGTTCTGAAATCATAGTTTACATATTATGCTTCAATATATCTGTAAACATGAGAGGATAAAATAGACCACAGAATATAAAAACGTAAAACAAATTTAAAACCTAAGCCTAAAACCTTGCAAACAGCTAATATTGCATAAATACTTGAAAGTAGTTGCATTTACTGTTAAGCAATTAAGTGGAAGATAATATTAATTCCAGTCATTACAATATAATGTTTTATTTATTTAAATTACTACCGATATAGCATTAATTTGTTTACTTGATCTACGTAACAAATACACTTGAATATTTCAGATAAATGATCCTCATGAATCTAAACTAAATCAAATACTACTGGTGTACATAATTTTAAGAACAAAAAATTATGGAATTCGGCCATACATAAATACCACAAGAGTAATAATGATTTATTTATTAGCCTTAATAACCATAACATTCTCAACAATAAATTTAAACTGATGTAAACATGACTGGTAACATTGCACTATGTGTATTTTATTTTTCAACACAATTATTGACAAGAGTTTCAACAAGATTTTTGCAATATTACGTTTTTGAGAGGTTATTAATTATGGAACAATGATTATTAGCTAATTTAATGCCACAAAAAGTAGATAAGAATTTTTGTTTTAATCAGTCAGCAGTTGACTATAAGCTTACTCGATTCAGCCGATTTTGTAAGATTTGAAGAATTAATTTGTAAATTGTTTTAAATACTGTATTACAAAGAAAATATGTACCATAGTATAATTTTAAACAGAACATTTCATACAGTTCACGATCTTAAATATTACTAACCTTAAAGTTATAAATTTTTTACTTATAACATTAAAATATGTTAATGTTACATATTACTCCTGTTTACTTATTATGTTATTGTTACAAAAAAATTGGGAAATAATACTAAAAAATATTAAATAAAAAATTATTTGGAGAAATAACAAACACTATTGTAAAGCAACCAAATAGACTAAAATGTCCTGAAAAATTGACTAATTTATCTGTATCCATACTAGTTCCATTTATATTTTAGTACACAAATGCATTTTTGCTTAAATTAATTCAAATATTTAGTCCTAGAGAGGCTAGGTTAATTGCTTCCTCAATGGGTTGTTAGGAAAATTGAAGGTTCATAATCACAGATATTTATTCGGATGTTCCAGATATAGAAACAAAACTAGTGTATGAATTTGTAACTGAGAAACTTGGATACTATAAATTTTGTATCTGAAGGGTGTACCCAAACTCTTGACTGATGAACTCAAAACAAAAGAGATGAGGCCAACTCTAAAGCTTCTTATTCAGGATCATGAACAAGGTGACAAATTTCTTATTTACAATCACTGGCAATGAAACATGGGGTTTTTATATCAATACTGAACAAAAAAAGCAAATCAACAGACCAGGGTCACTTGTGATTGCTGCAGAAACTACTGCAATCGGTTATGTGCATAGGTGGCAGAATTTTATTCTATAGGTATTAAATAACATGCTTAGATGTAAATGTTAACTATGTAAAAATAGTTTAAGATTTGTTCTTTGAAATGTACACAATAAAAAAACTATCAAAGTGATGTATTATTTTCTAAACAACAATTTCTGAGAACAACCCTTGTAATTTATGTGTATTTTTTCTGATATTCAAGGTTTACTACTTTTATTAGTAAAATGTAAAACTCTTACTATACGCAATGCTATATATGTCTCCGGAAAAAAAGGTTAAAGCCTTTTTATCACTAACAATCTTGAATGAGGAAACATTGGATTTCATTGTTTGTACAACAATTACTGTTATAAAGTATAATATTGCATTTAATTAACTCCCCATATATTTTGTGGAAAAACTCCATGAATAAGAAGGAGGTCAAATATGGAGTTTGTGGAGATTCATATCAAAGATGTTTTAAAGGTTATAACCATAGTTATTTGGAAACTGTACTTGTGTTTATCAAGTGTCATGGGAAGGTACTAATACGTATGAGCATGGTGGACATACTGTGAACGAGAAATGGTTAATTTACTGCTTTGGCTAAAATGTTTGAAACTGTATCATTTTTAGTTCTTTAATCAAGCGTCTTCTAAAAAAACTAATAAAAATCTTACCCTCAAAAAGTCATTTGTTCCAATCATAAGTATGATTTTGTCGGAAATTGGGTAAAATCTTTCTTTCACTCTCTTGTGTAGATCAGTTATGGTCTGACCACTGACACAGATTCCTATCCGCCCAGGTGCTAAAACAAAACAAAAATCATTAGTTTTAAGTGACTATTATAGAGTACATAATCTAAACATTATATGTATAGACAAGATAATTTATAGTGATAACTTTTTACTATGACTTTAAGCACTAACACTTTATTCAGCTGTGTGAGTATAATATAGCTGATTACATTAACCCTTTGCACTCGCGGGTCCGACAAATCGGACATCGTAGTTTTAGGCTAAAAACTCCGCGGTCCGAAATATCGGACATCGCAGTTTAGGCCATAAACTCCGACGTCCGATATGTCGGACGTTGATAATTCGCGTTTACTGGCTACATAAATGATCCAAATGCACCTAATTTGCGATATACGCAATCTGGGATAGGTTATAGATTATAACGATGTAAACGGTAGTAAACTTTGATACTCTATGTTTTTTTTTTTGTAATGAATAATGCAACATCACTTTCTATGACGTATCAGCTGAAGTCAGGATATCAGCTGGCTTGTGTATTGCTTTGTTCGCTGTGAGTTCGTGCTTTGTTTGCTGTGAGTTCGTGTTTCAGATAACCTCTTTTTCAGTGGATATAATCGTTTTCAATATAATTAGTGTTTTATATTGTTTATAAACAGTATAAAATAAGTGTTCAGTATGAGTGAGCTTTCGTCTGACGAGGAGGAAAATGTCTCGGAAACGGGCTTCACCTGTTAGTGAAAACACGCTGATTAGGAATGTTGTTGCTAGTGGTATGGAATACATCGGCGATCTTAGTGATAGTTTTCTTAGCAATATATCCGACTCAGATCAATCTGATGATACCGACAGTGAAATTCTTCCAGGCTATGATGATGACACTGACAATGATCCCAAACTGGGAGCTATCAGAAGAGCCTAGCTCAGATGACGAACACACCCTGTTTCTAACCAAATAAGTTCTAAGGCGTGGTCGTAATAGTCTATCTATTGATGAAACTATTGCTGATGTTATTGCAGGTTCAGGTAGGCCTAATGATTTACCTTCTACTAGTAGTTGTGTTGTTGAAGCCTCTGATAATTGCCAGAACTAGGCCATGTAAACATATAATGTCAATATGCCTATTTTGAATACAGTTCAAAAT
The DNA here is from genome assembly GCF_021130785.1 of Homalodisca vitripennis. Taxonomy (NCBI): domain Eukaryota; kingdom Metazoa; phylum Arthropoda; class Insecta; order Hemiptera; family Cicadellidae; genus Homalodisca; species Homalodisca vitripennis. The sequence continues at coordinate 11,292 of NW_025780405.1, read as the reverse complement.
ACGATTTGAAGATGTAATTAGAAAATGCTCAGTATTTGAAAATGCCTGTTCTAAATCAGGATATCCCTCCAGACTTGGATCCAAATAATCCTGATTATATGGAGTGGGACTCCTTGCCAATGAGAATGATCCTGGTTTTGACCACAATATAGGGTTTTTTTTGAACAACCCGGACCAAAAACACTGTCCACCTCATGATGCTAAACCTATAGAATACTTTTTCTTGTTCTTTATACTAATTCATATTTTTGACCAAATTTGTTAGTGAGACCAATAGGTATGCCACCCAGTATATTGTACACACGCTCACAGGTTTTCTCACCACACTCTAGGGCTCGACAGTGGAGATCTGTAACGTTGGGTGAAATGAGAGCTTTTATAGCTGTTATAATGAATATATGGACTCAACAGAAAGCCTAATCTTCAGAGTTATTGGGCAACTGCTGATTCACAACATTGTCCATGGTATGGGAAGATGTTTTAGTCGGGCACGATTTGAAAGCATACTGCAATTTTTTCACATGGTTGACAATAGCAAATTGGCTAAGGTTGGAGAGCCTGGTTACGACCCCTGTGCAAAATTTTTACCTTTACTGGAAACTGTAAACAGACTATTTAGATTATACTACACTCCTCACCGTGAGTTATCAATAGACGAGAGTTTAGTGGGGACCAAATCGCATTCACAACTACTCCAATATTTGAGCCCAATAAACACCACCATAAGTGGGGTGTCAAAATGTGGATGCTATGCGATCTGTATCAAGATATTGTTTGGCTTTTTATTGTTATAAGGGATCAAAAAAGAGTGGTGAGATAACTAAGGGTTTGGCATTCAAGGTAGTAAAAAAACTGTTGGAAATTGGCCAATATTTGAACAAAGGGTATCATGTATTTATTGATAAATTTTTTTACAAGTATTCCCCTAGCAACCTACTTATATGAAAATCTTACCTTTGTTTACTGGGACTGTTAGAAAAAATAGAAAAGGGCATCCACCTCAACTAAAAGAAAAATTTTCAAGTCGGACAAAAAACTTATGTGAGAAATGACAGCCTTTTATTCTTAGGGTACCGGGAAAAAACAATCCCAGAAAAATCTGTACTCTTGCTGTCAACAAAGCATACGGCCAAATCCACCCAAAAAATAATAAAAAGAAAAAATCAAGAAGATAGAGTGAAGGAAATACCCGAAATGATAGACTCCTACAACCACTTCATGGTGGTGTAGATGGGTCTGACCAAATGATCTACTGTTATTTGGACGAAAGGCGAACCCTCAAATATTGGAAGAAGGTCACTTTCAATATTTTTGCAAGGATGATACTGAATGCATACATCATCTACTCTGAAAATACTTCTGGAAAAGTCCTGTCTAGATACAATTTTACTGTATCAATCGTTTTGAAGATCTGTCTAAGCAGTGGCTTATCGAAAAAAATGCTGGTCATCAAGGTGATGGTGATGGACCAAATGCCAACTTCCCTATTGGTTTGCGACGTTTACCTCCAAAACAAGAAAGGAACTGTTGTGTTTGCAGTCCAATCAGCATCAGAGCAGGAGGCAAAAGAAAGAAGAGTTAGAAACAGTGTGTGTACGGTGTGACAAGGGACTTCATGGCTGTGCAATCAGTCAACATACTTGCTCATAATGAACCTTTTCTGTAAATAGTGACTTTATTTTTTGTAACTTTTAAGTTTGTTCTGTTTTATAACATTTTACTTTGCAATTTTTGCTGTGCAATACAAACAGTAATAAACGGTTTGTGTTGAGAAAAACATTTTTAGATTTTATAACTTAGCTATTTTTAACACATAAGTAAAATTCCATGAAAAAAGTAAAAATGCTATTTTTTCATAATCAGTGTTATCTAAAATTTGTATTCTTTACTTTGCATTCATACAGAGCAAAAGTTGTTATGATTTTTTATCTTTCGTGCCAAAACATAGACAATATGCCAGTATATCACAGACATTTCACGATTTGTAGAATTTGACACCAATTGATAAAGTGCCATAACTTTTTGATTTTCGAGGTAAGTTCATAAAATTTTGAGTGTAGATACATAGTTAGATAAGAATTCCAAAAATAATAACAGTTTATAGGGGGTCAATGTAATTTTAGTCAGTTATAAGAGCTGAAAGTGAAATTTTTATAAATATTTTTACATAAATATATAAAAAAATTAAAAAAAAAAAACAAGATTTTTGGATCAGCATTTTTTTTATGTTCTTTTATATGCAGAAACTTATAACAAACAAAACAAAACAAAATTGTTGGCTTTATGTACTAAAATAAAAAAGTTATGATTTTTTTATGAAACCCTTACACTTTTGATCAAATGGCATTGGAGTTTTTCGCTAGTACACTTGCAATAGCCACTGGAGTTTTTGGCAGTGACACAAAATTTCACTCCGGAGTGCAAAGGGTTTAACTAAATTTTTCTATCACTTGATCTCTACATGGATCTTAACCCTTTAGTATAGTGATATGTTTAAAGTTATGAAAATTATATATATGCAGTGTTCACATAAAGATGTCACAAACATCTGAGGTGATACTGCATCATTTAAACAAAAAAATCTTTATATATATATTTCTTGTGTTCGTGTGTATGTGACTGAACTCTTCCTAAACGACTGGACCGATTTTGATGAAATTTTGTGTGTGTTTTCAATGGAGTTCAAGAATGTTTAGATTCACAATTTGGTCCACTGTAAAATGTTTTTTTTTTTAAATTAATATTTCATTTGTAAGTAGTTGTTGATTTTGGAGTGTTTTACATTGGATCCGGCAGACTGCACTACGACACATAATACAAAGTGAACTGATACTTAACAGCTATTAACAATTCCAGCTGAAGTTAATCGAAGAGGCAGAAACATCTGTTTACATTTAAAATTTAGAAAAGTATTATTGTAAAATTCTTGATCAGTAGTGTAATGCCGATTGCATAGAAGAAGTTATTGCCTAATTTTAAATTTAGATTGCACCAATGATCGATAAACTATCTAATACAATAAAAAATACTATTAAACGCTGTTATAAAAACCACCTAATTATACAAAGCCGTGAGTGCGCACACATAAGGTAATCTGATTTGGTTAGATCGAAGTAAATGAAGAGAACCGAAAAGAAGACTCTTTATGATCGGAATTGGATTTTGTTGATACGTTTTCTTGATCGGAGCACAAGGCAAACTCCACAATAATACTGGATATATCTTAGACAGAAAATTAATTTTAACAGACCGAATTTGATCCTTTATAACCTAATTAGTTTATCGAGATTCATCCATATAAATTAACTGTACTGAATAACTTATCAACACCTAGCAAAAACCACGAAAGATAGAGGCAGGAAATATGGTACATACTTCATAATGCGCCCAAGAGGCTCACAAAGGAACGACTATAAATCTCAGGAATGTTTAGAATGTGATAGAAAAAGAGTATGTGAATATAGTGTACTGTTTTCCAACAGGAAATTGTGTGCGAAGCCGCGGGATACTGCTAGTATCATATAAACATAGGTTGAGAAATGTCTGGTTTAGTCGCTAGATGCCATTTTTTATTTTTTATAAAAGAAGTATAATCTCTAAAACTAGTTCCAGCTAAAGAAACCAAATTTGGCACAGAGGTTTGAATAGATAAGAGAAACATAAAAAAAATAGTTGTGTTATTTCCTTTAATATTAACTGATGCCTATCAGAAGACAAAATGTTTGCTGCTTCTGGTTTGTGCAAGCGTACCTTTTAAGTGGTTGTGCTCGCTTATGCCTTGACAGATTCTGTTGAAACTAGTACCGTTGGAATTGCAATAAAATTCTTCAAATAGTTGGTGTCTAGTAAATTTTTTAAAACTAAAATGGTTTTTTTCTTATTTGACTTTTAAAATTTTCAACAGTCACCATTTTGTTAATATTAAAGAAAATAATACAATTATTTTTTTATTTTTCTCTTACCTACCAAATCTGTGTGCCAAATTTGGTGTTTCTTTAGCTTTGCTAGTTTTAGAGATAATAATTTGTTAATAAAAATAGTGGCTAAACGAAGTGGAATTTGAAAAAAAGTTATTCTTGACTTTTAGCTTAGAATCACATAACATCTCAAAATGCATAGACAGCCCGACCTGTTTGTTACATCCTGTATGTATGTATATATATATATATATATATATATATATATATATATAGTGAAATCCATTTTTGTCAGGTGCATGCATATTTTCTAAAAATAAATTTAATAAAAAAAAATCATAAAGTGGATTCTAATTCACTATCAATTCATTAATTAATTATAATGTTTTCTGTTAAAAAATAGGTACATCAGATGTTGGTTTGTAATAAATATATTTTATTAATAATAATTAAATGAAAAGGGTACAAATAACTCAAAGAGGGCCTGCCACTGAAGGGAATATTAACTTCCAGTTCAAGGGTTAACCAGTGGCTTTGGGAACACTATGTTCATACTAGAATAAATAATACCTTTTATATTTATTGCCAAAATTGTGGTTAAAAAACACTGTTTTGCTGTAAATATTATCTAATTGCTCTTATCACAAATTATTTTAGCTTAATTTCTAGATATGTATGAACAAATGTAAACGCACAATTTGGCATGGATACCCTCCGAAGTCCTAACAGCTGCTGACCGAATCTGCAGAACTGGCTGTCTCCCACCAGTTGATATCCTACTAGTGCTGGTTCGTAGGAACTGTTGTGTGAGGACGGAGAGGAGCTGGAGAAACTTCCATTCTGAGGAACATACAGATTTGGTAACTACAAGCAATCTTAACTACTACAAATTTTTAGTTTAAGATTTAATTTAGCAACTATACAATCTTTACTTAAGTTCAAATATATTCTTTCAGTGAACTATTTAAAAATAGTAAATAAACTGAATTCAATCTAAGGACTCTTTCCAGTGTTTAACTAATGTTTACAAATTATGTATAAAAAAATACTGCTGTATATAACGTGTCATTGTTCAGGAACAAGGACTTAAAATGTGCTGTTAAAATCCAGTCAAAGTCTTAGATTTAAAACCCAAATATAACAAATATAATTCCAAATATAATTATGGAAGCCAAAAAGTTAACCCTTGGGTTATAATAAAATAAGTGAAATCTTTTGACTGATAAAAAATTCCAGATTAACTGTTTACTAAAATAACGCTACTTTCTGATTAAACAGAGGCCACCAATAATAAACAGGATTTAACAACTTTGGGTGAACAGTTATAAAATATATACTGTGAAACAATTTGTTTATCATCTGTACACAATTATCACGTTATAGGAATTGTTATCTGCTTCGAAAGTCAAGTCGAAGGTCATTAACCGGCGTAACTGCAGTACTCTTGTATGATGTAAACACTGATTGTACTTGATTCATGTCTCGGTTTATCATACATAACCTAGCTCGTTGTTATGTATGTTTTTGTACTATACACTTGTTCTTGTGATTTGTAGATAGTACAATGGGTGATGTTATTTTGATTTGGGATTTGCCAATGTGCGAGGAAGAAGCTGAATCGTTTTTAAAGAGTAAATGATGTTCGCCGTTGCTGAAACAATGTGTGAATAGTTTTAACATGAAATTATATTTTCATAATCCATTTGCTAATAATCCATTTTGGCAATGTAAACACTACACCGTGCCAAAAAAATCGGACTTTGTGTGGATACATGGTTTTCTCACAATACGCTGCCATTTGTCACAATGGTCTGATTTTTATATTGTTGGTACGAACAATTAACATCCATATCTTGTATGAGAAACAATTGGAAATGTAATCAAAATACTACTTTAGATTGGAACAATTACATATTTGCGTTTTCTCTTTCGAATGGAAAAATCAATGTAAGATTGGTGGGTATGGTAAAATCATTGAGATAGACAAAAGTTTTGTTTACTAAACATAAAAAACAATACTGGCCGGGTTCTACCCCAAGAATGGGTTTTTTGGTGGTTTATGCCGGAAAACTAGAATACGTTTTTTGGTTACAGTCCCCAATCGAAAAGCTAAAACATTGTTTGAGCAGATACAACTACACATTGAACCGGGCTCAATAATTATATCTGATTGTTGAAAAGGTTATAACAAAGAGGTTATGACCTTTAAAAGTTAACCATAAGTACAATTTTGTACACCCAGATACAGGTGTACACACATAACACGTAAAGAAGATGTGGGGGATCAGCAAAGTGGTGAAATAAAAATGCATCGGGCACAGCTCGCCATCATTTAAATTCCTATCTTGCTGAATAATACATGTGGCGCTTGGCGGCTGGCAACAACGCTTTCATCACACTTATCACCAACCTTATCGAGTTTTGGAATACTCAAATATAAATGTGTGTTTATAATTTAGTAAAATACTTTAAAAAAGTATAGCTTTTGTTAAATCGAATTTCACTTATTACCTAATCGTTAAACGGGTGGCCTCCGTATAATCAGAAAGTACCAAAATCACTTATACTTAAAATAACTTTTCAACAAATCAAACCAATTTGTATTTAAAACTATAAAATTATATCAAACTTACTGAATATCTCATATCACTATGGTACGAACTTGAATATCTTCTATCACCATCGTACAAACTTGAACTTGAGTCATTTTGTTTAGTTTTGAATCGTTTTACTGATGAGCCCTGAAAAGCAACAAATCTTGTTAAGACCTAAAAATAAATAACTAAACAATCAGTACAGTGTACAGGATAATTGCCAGACTAATAAGACAATTTCTCTTAAAAATCATCATCAACTGAACTTCAATTATGAGAAACAGGTACAAGATACTAATATAATTAGTATTTTTTAAATTGATCTGCAAAACCATGCCAAAAATTATTATAAGCAATTAATAACTTAGCTTGTAGTGCACCATGAAAGATTGACTTGTTACAGTAAAATATGAATTGAAAATGTTGTCTATTGCTCACAGCTGAACATGAGTAATTTGAAATTGAGTGCACTAACAGGGTATTTTGTTTCTTGTACACATGAAAACATCTGAACAAGTTGATATAGAAGATTTGGTGAGAAACACTAAACCTACTACATCTACATTGGTATTGAAAATGTTAATTGTAATTACTGATTACTGTCTGTTAAGGAAGTGACTGGTTACACAGACTCTGGTTTCCCACTGCTTCACACGGAATTATCACAACTTAAAGACATAAACTTCTTAGTGAAAGCATTTATGATGGAGTACTATGTTTTTTAAACAGAAGTAGAGATATATTAAGTACGTATTACATATTATTTCAGTATAAGAGATTCAGAAGTTAAACAAAATGTTGACTGCTTCTATTTTAGGTTTTGTTGTTGGCCAATAAAATAAATACATATGTGGGTTTCAAAAACCAACTTAGATTCAAAAGTGTCTACTTCTGGTATATGATATTTCTGGTGCTATATATGATTTAGATTTTACTCCGATTAAGACAATATTGGTAAGCTTAAAAGAACTACTTCAGTCAAAAAAACATCTACTTCCGTCACTTATGTTTTCCTTCCGATAAGGAAAAGAGTGTGCCATCCCTTAGTTTTTCCTTAAGGTACAGTAAAAATGTTATACACAATGTCAAGGAAGCCAACCAATTTTGTAAAAACAACCTTATGTAAAAACATTCACAGCTTTGTTCATTTAAGTTGGTCTTATAAAAGTGTTTAAATAGTATTTTGAATGCATTAGATCCTTTAAATTTGTCTCTGGTGATAATAACGACAGTAAAAATACAGTATATCTAATAGTATCTTTGTCCTTTCAATCTGCATTAACTACTGATCAAACACTGAAGATTTAATATTCTCTACAACTCAAATTATTCAAATGTTTATGCCTCTTTGGTGAACAGCTAAAAGTGTCAACAGCTGTTTGGGGTCAGATAAATTTTGATTTCGTTTAGTAAATATTATAATTATTTTCGAAATTGTAAAATATTTCAAGAAACTTTCCTACTTTTTATTCATCAAAAACTTCCTCAGACTTCAACGAATATAAAAAAAATTAACTGAATTGGTTCGGGCCCGTTCTCAAGATTAGTGCTTGGAAACGAATTTGGAGATTCATTTTTATTTACAAAATATATATATACACACATAAATATATTATATATACTCATATGATGTTTGCATATGCTTAGGGTAATGCATTTAAAACAGAGGGAATACCTTCCGTCACTCGAAATCAATAATGTTAATCAGTGCCAGTGGATAATGCATTTTTTAATTATTTGCATGGTTTTTCAGATGCAAGCGAACTCAGTTTTTGTCTAATTGTGTACAGATGTTCAAGTACACATTTATTAATTGTAAAATCTCGAGTTGAACACACACACACACACACACACACACACACACACTAAATTGGATTTCTGTCTTTGTGGTGTGTGTCTATCTGTATGCAGATCAATTTTGGAAAAGTTAACTTAGAGGGTCGAAAACAGATGTCCCACCTGAACTACCCATATTGAAATTGAACATAGTTAACAATGGTCCATTTGGAGTCACTCTCTGGTTGTTACGCAAAATTTGTTTACTGGGATTAGATTTAAATGTGACTCAGGATTGGCTGTAAAAGACTTGACAAAACTCTTAAAAATAATCTGTGTAGTACAGAGATTTCCTCTTAAACGTAATTTAGCTGTTATACTTAGCTGTGTCATATAATGGGGCACTATCTTTTGATTTCCATCCAGAGTCTGGAGTCCCTCAAGGGTCAAATTTAGGACCACTCCTATTTATTGTATTTATTGACAACATAAACCTCATCAATAAAAATTTGTATTTTTTTGCTTTATGCGGACAATTTAAAAATATTCAAAAGTATCTATAATATTTCTGACTGTGAGGAGTTACAAGATGACTTGGATAATCTTTTTCAATGGAGTTGCAACAATTTAAAAATTCAACCAATAAGTGTTCAATTATGCGATTTTCTAGGAAGTCTGAGCAAAATATTATTCGTTTAGATTAGGAAATGGGAGGAACAAAATTAGTGTCTAATAATTACATTAAAGACCTAGGCATTATATTCTATGAGAAATTTTCTTTTGCGGATCACGTAGTTTCAGTCTAGTCTTCCTTTTCCATTTTAGGTTTCATACGCAGATCTAGTAACTTCTTAAAAAATACTGACGTAATAAAGCTTTTTTACTGCTCTTTAGTAAGATCTAGATTGGAGTTTGGATCAGTCATCTGGAACCCATCTTACGCATATCAGTCTGACTTAATAGAGAATGTTCAAAAGAAATTTCTGAGGTTTTTGTATTATAAAGAATTATTTTCACTACACAACAGTCGTTCCATATCCAGAATTGTTTATCATTGTTCGGTATTGACTCCTGGGTAAAAGGAGACGGGTGGCTATGTTGGTGTGCCTGGATAAGCTGGTGGGCGGTGTGCTCGACGACTCAGCTCTGTTATCTAAACTACAATTCAATGTCCCTCGGCTGAATTCAAGAAGTCGTTTATTGTTTTCACCTTGCTACTCTCGTACCAATCTGGCAGCTAAACTCTCCATTAAATGTAATGATTCGTTTGCCTAACTCACTCCCAATCAATGTTGATATTTTTGGCAACTCATTAGACCAATTTATTCAGAGTGTTTCACTCAGTGTTTATTAGTTTGGTTTTTGTATTATCGTTATTTAACTGTTATATATTAATTCTTGTTATTGTTGTTGTTTACTTATATTTATTTGTTACATATATCTATCGTTATTTGTCGTCAACTATTACTACTTATTATTTTACATCATCCATACACATTTTATTACATTGCTTGTTGTTAAATTCAAAATTTGAATATTAATGTTATTTAATGTTATACTTCTCAGCTGTAAATTATACTTGTTTGTCATCGTTTTTGAAAGCGCATGAAGATGAACTTTTAAATAGTTATTTTTAGTATTTATCCTCTATTTAATATATTTAGTATTACTTTAATGCTTCATTGTAATTGGGCAATGCCTGTAATGTAAGCATTTCTTCAATAAACGAATTACTATTATTATTATACTTTTTAAGTTTATTAGTGAAATTTTTGCAAAAAAATTCTGTGATCTACCATTTACTAATTATTTATCTATACACTATTTTAAATATATTATATATCAATACAAATTAACTTTCTGTGAACAAAAAATTAAAAAACCAAATATGGTTTATCTTTATATGAACTTTTTGTACATCTTAGCGTACTTCTTCACACAAAAATAGTGTATAAATATTTTAAATATATAACTATTAAATTAACAAGAAAAAGTAACTCTAATCCAAAAATAAACAGTAAACAATACAATCACAGCTAATGTTTCATCAGAAATGCCAATAAGAAAAAGTAAAAAATTTTCATAAATTATCAAAGGTTTAAACTGAAAGGAAATTTTAATTTTTAATATAAGTTGATAAACAGTTTCCCTACTGATATTTTTGCAAACGTGTGTAATATTACATTATTGATACCTTTTCATTTATAATGATTTAAATTTTGTCCTGATTGAGTTCTCTGGAATGTACATCGAGGGGTTTTTATCATCTCCATGAACAACAACGGTGACCTGTCATTCTAATATGAAGGTGGTTATAGGTTTGGCCTATATATCTATACATAGTAAAAATGAAACTGTTTTCGTGTGTAACAGCATCACTCACAAACGCTGGACCGTGATTCGCCTAATTTTTTTTTAAAATTTGTTCGTCTTGATCTGTAGAAAGGTTATAGGATACTTTTTAAATCCCTTTCCCGATTCGGGAGGATTCCGCCCCACTGGTTACAGAAATACCCGTAAGAAATTGCATTGCTAGCAAACTTATTGGTTATTAAGTGAAAGAGTCTTTTTTAATTTTTTAATCAGGCTGATTCTTTGTAAACATAGTATAATGCCGACAAAAAATATATTTATATATATATTTAATTACTATTGTTAAATTTCTGTACACTTATACGTAATATATAAAAACCTGAATGTTATGTTGTGTTTTGTCCTTTATATACTCAGCAAAACTATTGGACCGATCACTATGAAAATTTGTATTTTTCTATGTAGACAGGTTTTAATATGCAATGCCCATTGATGTCTAACTCACCACCGAGGCCCTGTACTGCAAGATATAACAGTTTATCAAACAAAGCGCCTAGCACATTATGAACTGCAATTACGACACAGTTACGTTTATTAAATAGCCAAAACACTATTTTGAAGGCAAAGAAATATACGGGCAAAGCTTAAGAGACCGCGTGCGAAGCCTGCGAGAAACAGCTAGTTGTTACTAC